>NC_092750.1:912500-990000 GCF_047496795.1 Chiloscyllium punctatum | reverse complement strand
ACAGGTACAGCCCCACACACACACACACAGGTACAGCCCCACACACACACACACAGGTACAGCCCCACACACACACACAGGTACAGCCCCACACACACACACACACACACACAGGTACAGCCCCACACACACACACACAGGTACAGCCCCACACACACACACACACACACAGGTACAGCCCCACACACACACACACAGGTACAGCCCCACACACACACACACAGGTACAGCCCCACACACACACACACAGGTACAGCCCCACACACACACACACAGGTACAGCCCCACACACACACACACAGGTACAGCCCCACACACACACACACAGGTACAGCCCCACACACACACACACAGGTACAGCCCCACACACACACACACAGGTACAGCCCCACACACACACACACAGGTACAGCCCCACACACACACACACACACAGGTACAGTCCCACACACACACACACAGGTACAGCCCCACACACACACACACACACAGGTACAGTCCCACACACACACACACAGGTACAGTCCCACACACACACACACTGACTCACACTGGGGTACAGGATCCCACATACACTTACTCACACTGGGGTACAGTCCCACACACACACACTGAGGTACAGTCCCACACACACCGACTCTCACTGGGGTACAGTCCCACACACGCACCGACTCACTGGGGTATGGGGTCCCACACACACTGACTCTCGCTGGGGTATAGTCCTACACACACTGATGCTTGCTAGGGTGTGGGCCCTAGATACACTGACTCTTACTGGGGGATAGGGTCCTATATTTCGTTACTAAATACGAGTACTTCAGGCAATAAGCGTCAAGTGGGCTCTGTTAGGCAGAGTGTTTCTAGAGTTTCTGAGCTATCCACAGAAATGGTTATGGTCAATCAATACATACATCAATCCTGGCATTCCATTCTGCCAGTGAGATACGTCGGCCGTAACTAAGGATTTGCCTCCCGATATCTGCACATGTTGGTGTCGTACCTGTGAACAAACGTGGATATTAGTAAGCTCCAACACCATGAGCATTGCACACACCTCACTGTTCTCCCTGGGGTTTCCCTGGAGTCTGGGCCTGGGGCTAAGTGCCTCTGCTAGATACTGGGGTTCTGTCTGTGGACAACTGTCTGTTTAGCTGTTGAGCAGGTCTAGCCTGAATGACAATCAGGAAACACCTTTGCTTAATCCTCTTCACTGCCCCTCAACATCCAGTCAGGAACATAATTCCTGAGGCAATGTCCCCTTCACAACCAGACTCGAGGCTGTTTGTCCCCTCCAGTCAGTACCCTCTCTACCATGCATCAACTCGCCTCTGGTCACAAACCCCACCCTCACCACAGATCAATTCCCTTCCATGGATCGATTCCCCTCCAATCAGTAATTCCCATCTCCACTCCACCACAGTTCAATTCCCTTCTGGTCAGTAACACACCTCCCGCTCCTAAAAATTTGATTCCCCTCCAGTCTCTTCTCTGGTTGATGCCCTCAGTCAGGCTTGGCCCATCAGTACGGCCTGAATGGTATCCAATGGAACACAGCGAACACACCAAAGAGACTGGAGTCCCCACACTGCACTTCACTGCCTCTCTGTATATCTCAGGCCCAGTGAACAGGGAAGTCACCGTGGCCTGGGTACAGGATTGAGTTCAGCATCCAATCTGCAAAGAAAAGAAGTCAGTCAGTCACAGTCCCGGGCTATACAACAATAGCCCATACAGAGCTCAGGATGGAGGGCAATGCAGAGGCTCGACTGGCACTGGGTTGGTTCAGGGCTGTTGAAGAAGACAGGACCACACTAACTATGCTGTATTTTATAGATTTGGAGATGCCTGTGTTCACCACACAAAATATATGTGTGCATGTGAGTCTTTGTCTGTGTGTGTGTGTGTGTGTGTGTGTGTCTGTCTGGGGTGGGGGTTGTGATTCTGATTTTGTGTGTGTGTGTGTGTGTGTGTGTGTGTGTGTGTGTAGTGAGTGCAGAGTGTCTTAAGTCTGTGAGGGGGTGCATGTGTGGGAGTGTGTGTGTCTATAAGGGTTGCACCCCCTCACAGACTTAAGACACTCTGCACTCACTACACACACACACACAGACAGACACACGTTCTCACACTCACAAACCCCACCCCAGACAGACACACACACACACAGACAGACAAAGACCCACATGCACACATATATTTTGTCTGGTGAATTTGTACTTGCAGAGTTACATTGCACTTTGCTCAAAAACTGCATACATTCATGTAGAACTCTGAGCTCAAAAACTGCATGAATTTATGTAAAACTCTGTTATCTCACTTTTTAGATTAGAATCAATCTAAACATCAGGTCATAGACAGAGAACACAGGGGGCTAACACCCTCAACATATTGTCTAGCTATCACCATTGTTAACAGCTAACCCGAGAATGCAACTTTAAAAAAAAGGGTTTTGTGATTTACACATGAAAGAAGTGAAACTATCACTGTATTCTAACAGATGAAAGGCTTGACAGACAATCAATTTTTCAATGTATAATTTCAGTTACATCACACTGTAAATTTTTGCTATAAATTCTGTGTTACGATCGAGCCCTTCACAATCACCTGATGAAGGAGCATCGCTCTGAAAGCTAGTGTGCTTCCAATTAAACCTGTTGGACTATAACCTGGTGTTGAGAGATTTTTAACTTTGTATTTTATAGTGTTTTGATCAATGGATTTTGAATATCAAAAGGGTTCTGATAATGAGGTGAAGACAGGTGGGGGACAGGAGCGTTCAGAACGCCGCAAGATCCAAGGGAATTAGATACGGAGTGACACTAGGATACACTTGCTCACACACCCGGAGGGGAAATCTGGGACCCTCTCCCTCCAAACACTGTGGTGTGAAAGTCAATTGGCTTTAGGCCCTGGATTAAAGCAGGCTCACTTTGCGGAGAAATGCTAACAAGGAACATGAAACAAAGCTGGGAAAATGAAGTTAAAACACAGATCAACCATTCTCTGAATGAATGACAAATGGGATGAGGGGTTGAACGTTCATATTTTCACAATCTGCTTTTCATCTCACCATCCAACTGAGCAATCAAACGGGTCTTCAGTGCGTTCTTGGCTCTGGTCACCTCACTCTCAGTCACACTGGTGCAAAGGCGCATCCTGAACACAAACAAAGACCAAACAGTTACATTGCCTTCTTGATTATTTTTCGGTTGGTGCCCACCCCAGCAGGGTTGGGCGGGGGGGGGGGGGAGGGGGGAAGGGGGAAGAAAGAGACATCTGGGTGCCTGCCCCAGCAGGGTGGGGAGGGGTGTTATCTCAGTGCCCGCCCCAGCAGGGCAGAGGTTATCAGGGGTAACTCAGTTCCTGCCCCAGCAAGATGAGAGGGGTATCTGTATGTCTGGTCTGGATAAAATCAATCATGCAGGTACAGCACCAAACATCATTGAGTCTTTGTTTGAACCTCTCTCAATAAAGGTTTAATACTTAGTTTAATTTGAAAAACTGGATCACTTCAATGTTTTCACCAGCAGATTGCAGTAAATGATGCTAAAAGGACAAGCAGCCATCACAGGACGTGCAGCAGCACACTCACCATTCTCCCTGGGCAAAGTGCAGCATGTCTTCAATGCTCATTCCATCACAGACCAAGTATATCCCCCAAAGGCCTGTGTCGGAGTAACATGTATTGAAGGATTGGAAACTGTGACCCAGCTTATTCTCAACAGAAATCTGGGCCAGGCGACTTGATTGGTTCTGTAGAGATAAACAAGAAATAAGCAATATCATCATCACTAGTCACACGTTTCCCTGTCAAACACTCTCAGGGACAGGGACAGCATGGGGTTAGATACAGAGTAAAGCTCCCTCTACTCTGTCCCCATCATCCTTCCCAGGACAGGGACAGCACGGGGTTAGATACAGAGTAAAGCTCCCTCTACCTTGTGCCCATTAAACACTTCCATGACAGGTGCAGAACAGGGTTAGATACAGAGTAAAGTTCTCTCTACCCTGTCCCAATCAAACACGAGCTCTTTTGGGGTGAGAAGTGACCTGCACAAGAAGGACGGAATGCACCGAAATTGGAAGGGGATGAATATACTGGCAGGGAGATTTGCTCAAACTGCTTGGGAGGATTTCAACTAGTAAGGTGGGGGGGTGGGACCCAGGGAGATAATTACGAAAGAGGTCAATCAGAGACTGGTACAGTTGAGAACAGAGTGAATCATACAGTCAGGGCAGGCAGGGACAAGGTAGGACTAATAAATTAAACTGCATTTATTTCAATGCAAGGGGCCTAACAGGGAAGGCGGATGAACTCAGGGCATGGTTAGGAACATGGGACTGGGATATCATAGCAATTACAGAAACATGGCTCAGGGATGGGCAGGACTGACAGCTTAATGTTTCAGGATACAAATACTACAGGAAGGATAGAAAGGGAGGCGAGAGAGGAGGGGGAGTGGCAATTTTGATATCCTCCCTGTGCTGAGGGAGGATATTCCCGGAAATACATCCAGGGAAGTTATATGGGTATAACTGAGAAATAAGAAAGGGATGATCACCTTATTGGGATTGTATTATACACCCCCCAATAGTCAGAGGGAAATTGAGAAACAAACTTGTAAGGAGATCTCAGCTATCTGTAAGAATAATAGGGTTGTTATGGTAGGGGATTTTAAGTTTCCAAACATCGACTGGGACTGCCATAGGGTTAAAGGTTCAGATGGAGAGGAATTTGTTAAGTGTGTACAAGACAATTTTCTGATGTGGATGTACCTACTAGAGAAGGTGCAAAACTTGACATACTCTTGGGAAAGGTGACTGAGGTGTCAGTGGGGAAGCACTTTGGGGCCAGCGACCATAATTCTATTCGTTTTAAAATTGTGATAGAAAAGGATCGACCAGATCTAAAAGTTGAAGTTCTAAATTGGAGAAAGACCAATTTTGACAGTATTAGGCAAGAACTTTCGAAAGCTGATTGGAGGCAGATGTTCGCAGGCAAAGGGATGGCTGGAAAATGGGGAGCCTTCAGAAATGAGATAACAAGAATCCAGAGAAAGTATATTCCTGTCAGGGTGAAAGGGAAGGCTGGTAGGTATAGGGAATGCTGGATGACTAAAGAAATTGAGGGTTTGGTTTAAAAAAAAGAAGGAAGCGTATGTTAGGTATAGACAGGATAAATCGAGTGAATCCTTAGAAGAGTACAAAGGAAGTAGGTGTATATTTAAGAGGGAAATTAGAAGGGCAAAAAGGAGACATGAGATAGCTTTGGCAAATAGAATTAAGGAGAGTCCAAAGGACAAAAGGGTAACTAGGGACAGAATAGGGCTCCTCAAAGATCAGCAAGACGGTCTCTGTGTGGAGCCACAGAAAATGGGGGAGACACTAAATGAATATTTTGCATCAGTATTTACTGTGGAAAAGGATGTGAAAGATATAGACTGTAGGGAAATAGAAGCTGACATCTTGCAAAATGTCCAGATTATAGAGGAGGAAGTGCTGGATGCCTTGGAACGGGTAAAGGTGGATAAATCCCCCAGGACCTGATCAGGTGTAACTGAGAACTCTGTGGGAAGCTAGAGAAGTGATTGCTGGGCCTCTTGCTGAGATATTTGTATCATTGATAGTCACAGGTGAGGTGCCGGAAGAGTGTAGGTTGGCTAACGTGGTGCCACTGTTTAAGAAGAGCGGTAAAGACAAGCCAGGGAACTATAAACTGGTGAGCCTGACCTCGGTGGAGGGCAAGTTGTTGGAGGGAATCCTGAGGGACAGGATGTACATGTATTTGGAAAGGCAAGGACTGATTCAGGATAGTCAACATGGCTTTGTGCATGGGAAATCATGTCTCACAAACTTGATTGAGTTTTTTGAAGAAGTAACAAAGAGGATTGATGAGGGCAGAGCAGTAGATGTGATCTATATGGACTTCAGTAAGGCATTCGACAAGGTTCCCCATGGGAGACCGATTAGCAAGGTTAGATCTCATGGAATACAGGGAGAACTAGCCATTTGGATACAGAACTGGCTCAAAGGTAGAAGACAGAGGGTGGTGTTGGAGGGTTGTTTTTCAGACTGGAGGCCTGTGACCAGGGGAGTGCCACAAGGATCGGTGCTGGGTCCTCTACTTTTTGTACTTTACATAAACGATTTGGATGTGAGCATAAGAGGTACAGTTAGTAAGTTTGCAGATGACACCAAAATTGGAGGTGTAGTGAACAGCGAAGTGGGTTACCTCAGATTACAACAGGATCTGGACCAGATGGACCAATGGGCTGAGAAGTGGCAGATGGAGTTTAATTCAAATAAATGCGAGGTGCTGCATTTTGGGAAAGCAAATCTTAGCAGGACTTATACACGTAATGGTAAGGTCCGAGGGAGTGTTGCTGAACAAAAAGACCTTGGAGTGCAGGTTCATAGCTCCTTGAAAGAGGAGTTGCAGGTAGATAGGATAGAGAAGAAGGCTTGTGACGGTTTGTAGCTCAGGTTGAGGTTTAGGGTGTAGGGTTGCTCGCTGAGCTGTAGGTTTGATATCCAGATGTTTCATTACCTGGCTAGGTAACATCATCAGTGGCGACCTCCAAGTGAAGCGAAGCTGTTGTCTCCTGCTTTCTATTTATATGTTTCTCCTGGATGGGGTTCCTGGGGTTTGTGGTGATGTCATTTCCTGTTCGTTTTCTGAGGGGTTGATAGATGGTATCTAGATCTATGTGTTTGTTTATGGCTTGTTGTGGTTGGAGTGCCAGGCCTCTAGGAATTCTCTGGCATGTCTTTGCTTAGCCTGTCCCAAGATAGATCTGTTGTCCCAGTCGAATTGGTGTTTTTTTTCATCCGTGTGTAGGGCTACGAGGGAGAGAGGGTCGTGTCTTTTTGTGGCTATCTGGTGTTCTTGTATCCTGGTGGCTAACTTTCTTCCTGTTTGTCCTACGTAGTGTTTGTGGCAGTCCTTGCATGGAAGTTTGTAGATGACGTTGGTTTTGTCCATGGGTTGTACTGGGTCTTTTATTAGTTTTTGTTTGAGAGTGTTGGTGGGTTTGTGTGCTACTAGGATTCCGAGGGGTCTTAGTAATCTGGTTGTCATTTCTGAAACTTCTTTGATGTATAGTAAGGTGGTTAGGGTTTCTGGCTGTGTTTGGTCTGCTTGTCGTGGTTTGTTCTGGAGGAATCTGCGGACTGTATTTTTTGGGTATCCGCTCTTCTTGAATAAGTTGTATAGGTGGTTCTCCTCTGTTTTCCGAAGTTCATCTGTGCTGCAGTGTGGGGTGGCTCGTTGGAATAGTGTTCTGATACAGCTTTGTTTGTGTGTGTTGGGATGGTTGCTGGTGTAGTTAAGTATTTGGTCAGTGTTTGTCGGTTTTCTGTGTACGCAGGTTTGTCATTGTCCCTTGTCCTTTCTTTCGACTGTGACGTCCAGGAATGCGAGTTTGTTGTGAGTTTCTTCCGCCTTGGTGAACTTTATGCCTGTGAGGGTGTTGTTGATGATGTTAAATGTCTCTTCCATCTTGTTTCGTTTTGTGATGACAAGGTGTCATCTATGTAGCGAACCCAGATTTTTGGTTTGATGGTTGGTAGAGCTGTTTGTTCTAGTGTTTGCATTACCGCTTCTGCTATGAATCCTGATAGCGGAGATCCCGTGGGTGTGCCGTTGGTTTGTTTGTAGATGATGTTGTTGAAGGTGAAGTGGGTGGTGAGGCACAGGTCCACTAGCTTCATGATGTTCTCGTTGGTAATGTGATTGATGGTGGTTGGGGTGTGTGTGATGGTCTCTTCTAAAAGTGTGGTAAGTGTTTCCTTTGCCAGGTTGATGCTGATGGAGGTGAACAGTGCTGTTACGTCGAATGAGATCATTGATTTGTCTTCCTCTATTTTGGTGTTTTTGATGATTTTTAGGAATTCCTGGGTGGAGTGGATGAAGTGTTGTGACTCTTCTACTAGGTATTTCAGTCTTGCGTGTAGCTCTTTGGCCAGTCTGTAAGTTGGTATTCTGGGTACTGAGAGGGCTCCTGGCTTATCGAGTTTTGGTAGTCCGTAGAATCGTGGGGTGTTGGTCCCGTCGGGTTTAATTTTCTGGAATTCAGTCTTGTTTAATTGTCCGGAATTGTATAATTTTTTTTAGGAGATATGTAATTTTGTTTCTAGTTGTGGAGTTGTGTCTAGCACCACCTGTTGGTAGGTGTTGGTGTCTGCGAGTAGTGCATTGGCTTTCTCTATGTAGTCCCTTCTGTTCAGGATGACTGTGAGCTGACCTTTGTCTGCAGGTAATAGAACGATGTTTTTGTCTTTTTTGAGGTTTTCTAGGGCTTTCTTTTCTTGTGTGTTCAGTTTGTTTCCTTCCCTGGGACTGGGACAACAGATCTATCCTGGGACAGACTAAGCAAAGACATGCCAGAGAATTCCTAGAGGCCTGGCACTCCAACCACAACAAGCCATAAACAAACACATAGATCTAGATACCATCTATCAACCCCTCAGAAAACGAACAGGAAATGACATCACCACAAACCCCAGGAACCCCATCCAGGACAAACATATAAATAGAAAGCGGGAGACAACAGCTTCACTTCACTTGGAGGTTGCCACTGATGATGTTACCTAGCCAGGTAATGAAACGTCTGGATATCAAACCTACAGCTCAGCGAGTAACCTACACCCTAGAGAAGGTGGCATGCTTTCCTTCATTGGTCAGAGTATTATGTACAGGTGTTGGGATGTCATGTTGTGGCTGTACAGGACATTGGTTAGGCCACTGTTGGAATATTGCGTGCAATTCTGGTCTCCTTCCTATTGGAAAGACGTTGTGAAACTTGAAAGGGTTCAGAAAAGATTGACAAGGATGTTGCCAGGGTTGGAGGATCTGACCTACAGGGAGAGGCTGAACAGGCTGGGGCTGTTTTCCCTGGAGCATCAGAGGCTGAGGGGTGACCTTATAGAGGTTTACAAGATTCTGAGGGGCATGGATAGGGTAAATAGACAAAGTCTTTTCTCTGGATCGGGGAGTCCAGAACTAGAGGGCATAGGTTTAGGGTGAGAGGGGAAAGATATAAAAGAGACCTAAGGGGCAACTTTTTCACGTAGAAGGTGGTACGGGTATGGAATGTGCTGCCAGAGGATGTGGTGGAGGCTGGTACAATTGCAACATTTAAGAGGCATTTGGATGGGTATATGAATAGGAAGGGGTTAGAGGGATATGGGCCGGGTGCTGGCAGGTGGGACTAGATTGGGTTGGGATATCTGTTTCCATGCTGTACATCTCTATGACAGGGACAGCATGGGGTTAGATACAGAGTAAGCTCTCTCTACACTGTCCCCAACACTCCCAGGACAGAGACAGCATGAGGTTAGATACAAAGTAAAGCTTCCTCTACCCTGCCCCAATCAAACCTCCTGAAGACAGGTGAAGCACAGGGTTAGCTCCCTCTACCTTGTCCCCACCAAACCTTCTGAGGGTAGGTATAGCACAGAGTCAGACTGAATTCAGATTTCATTAAAGGAGAAGACTGGCCAGTCCATCTCCACCTTGTGGAGTATTGGTGTCTGACTGCTTCATGGTGCAACTGGCAATCCTCCAAGAACCTGTCAGCTTTCTATTAGCCCCGACTCTTCATCAACTAGGGCTAACGTAATGTCTCCATTTTGAAGAGAGCGGCGAGGGGAGAGGGCAGAGAGAAATGAGGGCTGCCGGGAAGCTTTGAAGTGACAGTGACCTCACATTTACCATAGCCTTAGAGAAGGAAAGGAGCATTTACCAAGGGAAGATTAGATTAGAATGGATTAGATTCCCTACAATGTGGAAACAGGCCCTTCGGCCCAACAACCCCACACCAACCCACCGAAGAGTAACCCACCCAGATCCATTTCCCTCTGACTAATGCACCTAACACTATGGGCAATTTAGCATGGCCAATTCACCTGCACATCTTTGGACTGTGGGAGGAAACCAGAGCACCTGGAGGAAACCCACTCAGACACGGGGAGAATGTACAAACTCCACACAGTCAGTCGCCCGAGACCGGAATCGAACCTGGAACCATGGTGCTGTGAGGCAGAAGTGCTAACCATTGAGCCACTGTGCCGCCCTAATAGGCGAAGATATTTAATTCAGGAAAAGGAAATTATGACGCTATCAGACAGGAGCTTGGAAGTACAGATTGGAAGCAATTGTTCCACAGAAAGGGGACAGCAGACATGTGGAGACTATTTAAGGAGCAATTGTTGCGAGTGATGCACAAATTTGTTCCTCTCAGACAGGGAAGGAGGAGTAAGATTAAGGAATCTTGGATGATGAGAACAGAGGAACTTCTCATCAAAAGGAAGAAGGCAGCTTATGTAAGGTGGAGGAAGCAAGGATCTAGCACAGCTTTAGAGGATTACAGGCTTGCTAGAAAGGAGCTCAGAAATAGACTGAGGAGAGCCAGGAAGGGGGCACGAGAAAGGGTTGGCAGGAAGGATTAGGGAGAACCCAAAGGCATTTTACTCATATGTGAGGAATAAGAGAATGATCAGGGAGAAGGTAGGGCCGATCAGGGATAGCAGAGAGATCTTGTGCATGGAGTCTGAGCAGATACAGGAAGTCCTAAATGAGTTTTTTGCTTTGGTTTTCACTAAGAAAAGGGACCTTGTTGTGAATTATAATTTGGAGTAGCTGGGAAACAGGCTTGAACAGATCAAGATTGATGAAGTTGATGCACTGGAAACTTTGGCAAAGATTAAGATTGATAAGTCCCCAGGGCCAGACCAGATTTATCCCAGGTTGCTCCGTGAAGTGAGAAAGGAGGTTGCTAAGCCACTGTCGAGGATCTTTGCCTCCTCACCCTCCACAGGAGTTGTACCGGAGGATTGGAGGGAGGTGAATGTTGTTCCTCTTTTCAAGGAGGAAATAGGGAAATCCCTGGTAATTACAGACGTCAGTCTTACATTTGTGGTCAGTAAAGTTGTGGAAAGAATTTTCAGGGATAAGATTTAAGACTATTTGGAAAAGCATAGCGTGATTAAAGGCAGTCAGCATGGTTTTGTGAGGGACAAGTCATACACACAAATCTTATTAAGTTATTTGAGGTGGTGATGAGACAGGTCGACGATGGTCGAGCAGTGGATGTGGTGTATTTGAACTTCAGCAAGGCATTTGATAAGGTTCCCCATGGTAGGCTCATTCATAAAGTTAGGAGGTATGAGATACAGGGAGATTTAGCTGTCTGGATTCAGAATTGGCTCACTGACAGAAGGGAGAGAGTGGTTATAGATGGAAAGTATTCTGCCTGGAGTCAGTGTTGAGTGGGGTCCTGCAGGGCTCTGTTCTTGGGCCTCTGCTCTTTGTAGTTTTTATAAATGACTTGGATGAGGAGGTTGAGGGGTGGGTTAGTAAATTTGCCGATGACACAAAGGTTGGAGGTGTCGTCGATAGTATAGAGGGCTACTGCAGGCTGCAACGCAACATAGACAGGATGCAGAGGTGGGCTGAGAAATGGCAGATGGAGTGCAACCTGGATAAATGCGAAGTGATGCATTTTAGAAGGTCAAACTCGAATGCTGAATATAGGATTAAAGGCAGGATTCTTGGCAGTGTGGAGGAACAGAGGGATCTGGGTGTCCAAGTGCATAGATCCCTCAAAGTTGCCACCCTCAAAGTTGGATAGGGTTATTAAGAAAGCATATGGTGTTTTGGCTTTCATTAACAGAGGGATCTAGTTTAAGAGCCGCGAGGTTTTGCTGCAGCTCTAAAAGACCCTGGTGAGACCACACTTGGAATACTGTGTCCAAGCTCCTTGGATGCTGCCTGAACTGCTGTGCTCTTCCAGCACCACTAATCCAGAATCTGGTTTCCAGCATCTGCAGTCATTGTTTTTACCTCCAAGTCTGGTTGCCCTACTATAGAAAAGATACAGTGGCTTTGGAGAGGGTTCAAAGAAGGTTCACCAGGATGCTGCCTGGACTGGATGGCTTGCCTTATGAAGAAAGGTTGAATAGGCTTGGACTTTTTTCACTGGAGAGGAGGAGGAAGAGTGGTGACCTGATCGAGGTTTACAAGGTAATGAGAGGCATGGATAGAGTCAATAGCCAGAGACTTTTCCCTGTGGCAGGATTGACTGGCACAAGGGGTCATAGTTTGAAGATATTAGGAGGAAGGGATAGAGGAGATGTCAGAGGTAAGTTCTTTACGCAGAGAGTAGTGAATGCATGGAATACGTTGCCAGTGGTGGTGACGGAAGCAGAGTCATTAGGGACATCTCAGCGACTGCTGAAGATGCACATGGAGAGCAGTGAGTTGAGAGGTGCATAGGTTAAGTTATTTAATTTTAGATTAGGAATAATCCTCGGCATAACATCGTGGACAGAAGGGCCTATTCTGTGCTGTACTTTTCTATGTTGTCTATGTCTTCCATGTCCAGAAGCAACCCAGGTACTTTACAGAGTGTTTGACACAAGAAAGAGAGAGTGGAGGGGTTTCGGATGTGATCCAGCGATCTCGGGGGCCCCAGCAGTTGATGGCAGGTCTGCTAATAGTACAGCAGTGGAAGCTGGGGAAAAGGCCAGAGCTATACAGGCAGGGACATCTCAGAGGGTTATCAGAATAGAATGCAGGAGGTTAGAAGGGAAGAGTAGTGACCTTGAGGGGATTCCAAAATAAAACTGAGATTTATGAAATTAAGATTTTACTTCCATTGAACAAGACAGATGTGGCTGGGGTCCACCATCTGCACAACGAGGCCGATCCAGCCTGAGCAAGGCCCTGCCACTGATTCACAGCTACTCACCGCTCCTCCCCCGTAGGTGCGATCCCAGTTTCCAATCAATGTACTGGCAATCAAGAGAGGAACCACATCAGGATTAGATGATCCAACTCCCTCCACAGCAAGCGCAATGTGTGCTAATGGCATAGCATCATCTCTCACAAGAATCTGAAACCAAAGAGAGTGACAATTCAACCTCACACAACAGAGTGACTAACCCTTCGGCTAAAGCAGCTGGCTGACGATTGGGGGGGGGGGGGGGGGGGGGGGAGGAGAGGATCAATGCTGTCCAGAAGCTGCTGAGGCCCTTCTGTCTATATTCAAGGTCCTCATACAGACAGTACTAGATGACCCAGGGTCCCAGTGTGGATGAGGCAGCTGCAAAGGTGGCCATGTACAGTAAAGAAAGGAAAACCTCAATGACTGAAGACCAGTCACCTTTTCCCAAACACCAGTCTACATTCCAGCTGCTCAATAGTCAAGCTTTCACACCCTCCAGTCTGTAATACTGATTAACCCACACTGCCACTACACCTCCAGTTTAATCCTTGGTTCTACTTCTGTGGTTTGATTCAATCTCTTACACACTCAATTTATTCAATGCCTTAACCTTCTCAACACCCCAGAACCAATCCCAGTTTCTCAGTCCCTCACCACTAACCAATCCCAGTTCCTCATCTTCCTCCCAGTGACCAATCCTCATCCTCCAATTTACTGCAAAGGTCTGGTTTAACCCTCCTTCCTGATTGGGTGCCTAGAGCCAAGTCCTCCTGGAGTCACATCTCCAATAACAGGTGCTTCCACTTTGTCGAGTCCTGCCCCTCAAACTGTAATCTCTTCTGACTGATATTTCAAATGACCTAAGTGTCCCCTTTCTTTAAGTCAGGTAAAATAGCACAGCATGAAGGTAGAGGCTGGGCTCTTTCAGTTCCAGACTCAGTGTCAGTTAAGGCAGGTACTGAAATATCTAACAGGCTGCTGCTCCTGTAGTTAGTGACCATACTAGACGAGGTCATACTGACCTGACTTCCTGTGAAGCGACATGGGGCCAGCATTGGGATCGTATCATTCTCGTATTTGAAGGAAACACCACCAAAATGCTCACGGACCAGCCTCAGCACCTCATCATGCTGAACACCTGAGGAGACAAGCACAGACTTCACTGTCATTACCCAAAACACCAACCCCCAAACACTAAAACTCTTCACCTTACTATAATATTTAGAGAATTACAGGAAAGGAGGCCATTCAGCCTTGAGTCCATACTGGCCCTCCAGCAGAGCTATCCCAAATACCTACAGGAAGTTGGCCATTTGACCTCTCAAGCCTGCTCTGCCATTCAATAAGATCATCTGATTGTAACCTCAAATCCTGCCTTTACCCAATAACCTGCCACAATCCCCAGTTCAATATGAATTTACCTAGCTCAGTCTTGAAAACATTCATGGACTCATCTCCTACCACCTTTTCAGGAAGAGAATTCCCAAGACTCACGAGTCTCAGCAAAAATTTTTGCCGTTCCTGTTTGAAATTGGGGACTCCTCATTTTTAAGTAGTGAACCCTAGCTCTAAATTTGTCCACAGGAGGAACACATCCCTTCCACATCCACCATGTTGCTTCATCATCTTTCATACTTCAGAACCCCTGATAATAAATACTTAACCTGCTCAACCTTTCCCCATATTATTCATCTGCTAAACCTTCTCTAAACTGCTTCCAACGCATTACATCATTGCTTAAATAAGGAAATTAGCACTCCAGATAAAGTGCCATGAATACGATGAAGCATAACCCTTGCATTCAGTATCCTTTGTGGTAAATGCTATGAAATTTCTATGAAAATGCCAACATTATTAACATTCCTAATTTTTGCTTCATTTGCATACTAACCTTGTGAATAGTGAACTATGACACCCAGATCCATCTACAATCTCCCACAAGTTAGATCACGCTCATCTCTTCATTACAGAGGCATAGAGGTGTACAGGATGGAAACAGACCCTTCGGTCCAACCAGTCCATGCTGACCAGATATCCCAACCCAATCTAGTCCCACCTGCCAGCCCCCGGCCCATATCCCTCCAAACCCTTCCTATTCATATACCCATCCAAATGCCTCTTAAATGTTGCAATTGTACCAGCCTCCACCACTTCCTCTGGCAGCTCATTCCATACACGTACCTCCCTCTGCGTAAAAAAGTTGCCCCTTAGGTCTCTTTTATATCTTTCCCCTCTCACCCTAAACCTACACCCTCTAGTTCTGGACTCCCCAACCCCAGGGAAAAGACTTTGCCTATTTACCCTATCCATGCCCCTCAATTTTGTAAACCTCCATAAAGGTCACCCCTCAGCCTCCGACACTCCAGGGAAAACAGCCCCAGCCTGTTCAGCCTCTCCCTATAGCTCAAATCCTCCAACCCTGGAAACACCCTTGTCAATCTTTTCTGAACCCTTTCAAGTTTCACAACATCTTTCCGATAGGAAGGAGACCAGAATTGCACGCAATATTCCAACAGTGGCCTAACCAATGTCCTGTACAGCCACAACATGACCTCCCAACTCCTGTACTCAATACTCTGACCAATAAAGGAAAGCATACCAAACGCCTTCTTCACTATCCTATCTACCTGCGACTCCACTTTCAAGGAGCTATGAACCTGCACTCAGAGGTCTCTTTGTTCAGCAACACTCCCTAGGACCTTACCATTAAGTGTGTAAGTTCTTCTGCCAAAGTAGACAATTTCACAATTTTCCACTTACTCCATTTGTAATACCTTCGCCCACTTAGTCTCACTTCCATTCTCTTTCTCCACAACAATGGAAGTTGTCTATTCCACGATTTATTCAAGACCTTCCCAAAGTTATTATTCAATCTGCTTCCACTGCCCTTTCAGGCAGCTGTTCAGGATCACACTGTAAAAAATACTGTCCCCCTCTGGTTACTGACCCTCCTAACGTTAGAAAAGGTCTATTCTTTACTCCAATCAAAACCCATCATAATGCTGAATGCCTCAAGTTAATTAAGCCTTAACCTTTCTCCTGCCTTTCCAATCATCCAAATAAACAAATCTTATTCCTCACTTTTGTAACAGCCCTCCTCTGCACCAACTGCAAGACCTCAATATCCTTCCTAAAGTAACACAAACTCCAGCTGAGTTTGGAGCTGATCATGTTCTCACCTCCTGATGCAGCCACGACTATTCTCGGAGCTTTGTAATGATTGTTCATGAACTCTTCGAGGCTGCTGCGACTCAATGACCTTAACAGCAAAAAGAAAATTGATTAATCGTTAACAATCAACACCTTGGTATTAGAACCTCAATTTAGTAAAGGGTTATGCTACTGGCATTGGAAGGCCAGTACGTTCGTCCTCTGTTGCTGAAAGTCAATCATTTCATCCTCAGGTCCTAAGGGGAGATATTTTCTAATCCAATCATTCAGAAATGTTGCTACACACCTCTGGAACAGGTAGGACTTGAAACCAGGCCTTCTGGCTCAGAGGCTCAGATATTGTCACTGCATCTACAGTTCCTTAAGAGTTCAGTTCCTTAAGAGAGCATTCTATTTCCAACCATATTCAGCTGCTTCAAAAATGACCTTCCCTCCATCATAAGGTCAGAGAGAGGGATGTTCACTGATGAACGCACCATGTTCAGCACCATTCACAACTCCAGGCTTGGGCTGACAAGTGGCAAGTTTTTTTAATTCACTCAGAGGACATGGATGTTGCTGGCTGGTCAGCATTTACTGCCCATCGCCTTGCCTTTGACTTGATTGATTTGTTAAGGCAGTCATGTGTCGATCACACTGCTGCAGGTCTGAAGTCGCATGTGGGCAAAGAGAGGATGCTTAAAAATGTGATGCTGGAAAAGCGCAGCAGGTCAGGCAGCATCAAAGGAGAAGGAGAATCGACGTTTCGGGCATAAGCCCTTCTTCATGAATGAGGAGGGTGTGCCAACCAGGCTAAGATAAAAGGTAGGGAGGAGGGACTAGGGGGAGGGGCGTTGGGAATGCGATAGGTGGAAGGAGGTCAAGGTGAGGGTGATAGGCCGGAGAGGTCGGGAAGAAGATTGCAGGTCAAGAAGGCGGTGCTGAGTCTGAGGGTTGGGACTGAGAAAAGGTGGGGGGAGGGGAAATGAGGAAGCTGGAGAAATCTGCATTCATCCCTGGTTGGAGGGTTCCCAGGTGGAAGATGAGTCGCTCTTCCTCCAGGCGTCGTGTTGCCATGGTCTGGTGATGGAGGGGTCCAAGGACCTGCATGTCCTTGGCGGAGTGGGAGGGGGAGTTAAAGTGTTGAGCCACGGGGTGGTTGGGTTGATTGGTGCGGGTGTCCCAGAGGTGTTCTCTGCAACTTTCCACAAGTAGGCAGCCTGTTTCCCCAATGTATAGGAGGCCACATCAGGTGCAGCAGATGCAGTAAATGATGAGTGTGGAGGTGCAGGTGAATTTCTGATGGATATTGAAGGATCTCTTGGGGGCCTTGGAGGGAAGTGAGGGGGGAGGTGTGGGCACAAGTCTTGCATTTTTTGCGGGTGCAACTTGGGTTGGTGGGGGAGTGGATCTGACAAGGGAGTCGCGGAGGGAGTGGTCTTTCCGGAACGCTGATAGGGGTGGGGAGGGAAATATATCCTTGGTGGTGGGGTCCGTTTGGAGGTAGCAGAAATGATGAAGGATGTTCCGATGTATCTAGAGGTTGGTGGGGTGGTAGGTGAGGACTAGTAGGGTTCTGTCCTGGTGGCGATTGGAAGGACGGCGTTCAAGGGCGGAGGAGCGGGAAGTGGAGGAGATGCGGTAGAGAGCATCGTCAACCACGTCTGAGGGGAAATTGCGGTCTTTGAAGAAGGAGGCCATCCGGGTTGTTCGGTATTGGGATTAGTCCTCCTGGGAGCAGATGCGGCGAAGGCGAAGGAGAAGGAATTGGGAATATGGGATGGCGTTTTTACAGGGGGCAGGGTGGGAAGAGGTGTAAGTTAGTCAGTTTATAGTATACGCCCGTGTTGAGTCAGTCGTCCGAGATAGAGATGGAGGTGTCTAGGAAGGGGAGGGATGAGTCTGAGATGGTCCAGGTGAATTTGAGGTCGGGGTGTAAAGTGTTGGTAAAGTGAATGAACTGTTCAACCTCCTCGTGGGAGCACGAGGCAGCGCCGATACAGTCATCAATGTAGCGGAGGAAAAGGTGGGGGGTGGTGCCAGTGTAGCTGCGGAAGATGGACTGTTCCACATATCCGATGAAAAGGCAGGCATAGCTGGGGCCCATGCAGGTGCCCATGGCTACTCCTTTGGTTTGGAGGAAGTGGGAGGATTGGAAAGAGAAGTTGTTAAGAGTGAGGACCAGTTCAGTCAGTCGAAGGGTACTGGTTGGTTCGACGGGAAAGGAAGAAGCGGAGGGCTTTGAGTCCTTCGTGATGGGGGATGGAGGTGTACAGGGACTGGATGTCCATGGTGAAGATAAGGCGTTGGGGGCCGGGAAAGCGAAAATCACGGAGGAGGTGGAGGGCGCGGGTGGTGTCTCGAATGTTGGGGGGGGTAGTTCTTGGACCGCGTCAAGGTATGCAGAAATGAGTTCGATGGGGCAGGAGCAGGCTGAGACAATGGGTCGGCCGGGGCAGTCAGGTTTGTGGATTTTGGGCAGGAGGTAGAAACGGGCGGTGTGGGGTTGTGGGACTATGAGGTTGGAGGCGGTGGATGGGAGATCCCCTGAGGTGATGAGGTTATGGATTGTCTGGGAGATGATGGTTTGGTGGTGGGAGGTGGGGCCATGGTCAAGGGGACAGTAGGAGGTGTCCAAGAGCTGGCATTTAGCCTCAGCGGTGTAAAGGTCTGTGCGCCAAACTACCACCGTGCCTCTCTTGTCTGCCGGTTTGATAGTGAGGTTGGGGTTGGAGCGGAGGGAGTGGAGGGCTGCACGTTCCGAGGGTGAGAGGTTGGAGTGGGTGAGAGGGGTGGAGAGGTTGAGGCGGTCAATGTCACGGTGGCAGTTGGCTATGAAGAGATCGAGGGCAGGTAAGAGGCCAGCACGGGGTGTCCAGGTGGATGGGGTGTGTTAGAGGCAGGAGAAGGGGTCGTCAGAGGGTGGGCAGGAGTCCTGGTTGGAAAAGTAGGCGCGGAGGGGGAAGAATTGTTCGACGTCTCGCCGCATGTTGAATTCGTTAATCCGGGAGCGTAGGGGAATGAAGGTGAGGCCTCTGCTGAGGATTGATCTTTCATCCTCAGAGAGGGGGAGGTCTGGAGGGATGGTGAAAATACGGCAGGGCTGGGAGCTAGGACCTGATGTGGGGCTGGAGCTGGGAGTGGGGGTGGGGTTAGGCGCAGCGGCGGAGATCGGCGAGGGGGCGGAGACATTCGGCGTGGTCGGTGTTTAGGCGAGTGATGTCGCTGGAGGGCGGAAGTAGATGCGGCGATGGCAACTCCGGAGGCGGAAGTGGCCTCCGGCGAATGCAGAAACGGTGTTGTTCCCGGTGGCTGTGGACCCTGCGGAGGCCGCGAATCTGTCGGCGATGGTCTTCCTGGCGATAATGGAGGCGGTTGTCTGGGCGGCAATCGCGGAGGCTGCATGGTCGGTGGGGGCAGAAGTGACGTCATGGTTCGCGGCGGCGGTTGCTGCAGCGGCCGCGTGGTTAATGGCGCCGGAGCGCTTCCGGAGGCCGATGGTAGATTCTGGAACGGTTTGGCCAGGAGAGGATGGCAGGTTTCACTTCCTGAAGGACATCAGTGAACTGGATACATTTTTCCAACAACCAGCAATGGTTTCATGGTCATCAGTAGACTCTTAATTCCCGATTCTCTTTTTTACTGAATTCAACTTCCATCATGTACCATGGCAAAACTCAAACCCGGCTCCCAGGAACATGAGCTGAGTTTCTGGATTAATAGTCTAACGATAATACCACTAGGCCATCTCCTCCAAACTAACATTTATCCCCCACAAATGCCAAGCAATGACCATCTCTCTCAGACATTCAGAGGCAGCACTATCAACGGCCTGAGAGTTACCAATGACCAGAAACTGAATTGGAACAGCCATTTAAATACAGAGACTATCCTGCAGCAAGTAACTCACCTCCTAAATTCCCCAAACCCTGTCCACCATGTACAAAACACAAGTCAAGAGTGTGATGGAATACTCCCCATTTGCCTGAATGGGTGTAACCCTAACAACACTCAAGAAGCTTGACACCATCCAGGACAAAGTAATCTGCTTGATTGGCACCACATCCACAAACATGCACTCCCTCCCCCACAGGCGTTCAGTGTTAGCAGGTGCATTGCAGCAACTCAAAGCTCCTTAGGCTGCACCTTCTAAACCTATCATTGAGAAGGACAAGGGCAGCAGATCCATGGGAATACTTCCCCAAATCATTCACCGTTCTGGCTTGGAAATATATCTTCGTTTCTTCACTGTCGCTGGGTTAAAATCTTGGAATTCCCTCCCTAACCACTTTTTAAGAAAGGTGGGAGAGAGAGAGCAGGAAATTATAGACCAGTTAGTCTGACCTCAGTGGTGGGAAAGATGCTGGAGTCTATTATAAAGGATGAAATTACGACACATCTGGATAGTAGTAACAGGATAGGTCAGGGTCAGCATGGATTTATGAAGGGGAAATCATGCTTGACTAATCTTCTGGAATTTTTTGAGGATGTAACTCTGAAGATGGATGAGGGAGATCCAGTAGATGTAGTGTACCTAGACTTTCAGAAAGCTTTTGATAAAGTCCCACATAGGAGGTTAGTCAGCAAAATTAGGGCACATGGTATTGGGGGCAAAGTACTAACTTGGATTGAAAGTTGGTTAACTGACAGGAAACAAAGAATAGTGATAAACGGCTCCATTTCGGAATGGCAGGCAGTGACCAGTGGGGTACCGCAGGGAATGGTGCTGGGCCCGCAGCTTTTTAAAATATATATTAATGATATAGAAGATGGTATTAGTAATAACATTAGCAAATTTGCTAATGATACTAAGCTGGGTGGCAGGGTGAAATGTGATGAGGATGTTAGGAGATTACAGGGTGACCTGGGCAGGTTAGGTGAGTGGTCAGATGCATGGCAGATGCAGTTTAATTTGGATAAATGTATGGTTATCCACTTGGGTGGCAAGAACAGGAAGGCAGATTATTACCTCAATGGTATCAATTTAGGTAAAGGGGCAGTACAGAGAGATCTGGGTGTTCTTGTACACCAGTCAATGAAGGTAAGCATGCAGGTACAGCAGGTAGTGAAGAAGGCTAATAGCATGCTGGCCTTCATAACAAGAGACATTGAGTATAGAAGCAAAGAGGTTCTTCTGCAGCTGTACAGGGCCCTGGTGAGACCACACCTGGAGTATTATGTACAGTTCTGGTCTCCAAATTTGAGAAAAGACATTCTGGCTATTGAGGGAGTGCAGCGTAGGTTGACGAGGTCAATTCCTGGAATGGCGGGAATACCTTACACTGAAAGACTGGAGCGACTGGGCTTGTATACCCTTGAGTTTAGAAGACTGAGAGGGGATCTGATTGAGACATACAAGATTATTAAAGGATTGGACACTCAGGAGGCAGGAAACATGTTTCCGCTGATGGGTGAGTGCTGAACCAGACGACACAGCTTAAAAATATGGGGTAGACCATTTAGGACAGAGATGAGGAGAAACCTCTTCACCCAGAGAGTGGTGGCTGTGTGGAATGCTCTGCCCCAGAGGGCAGTGGAGGCCCAGTCTCTGGATTCACTTAAGAAAGAGTTGGATAGAGCTCTCAAGGATATTGGAGTCAAGGAAACCTGAGAATGACGAGAACGAGGGTAGGTCCGATCAAGGACAGTGGTGGGAGACTGTGTATTGAGTCGGAAGAGATAGGAGAGGTCTTGAACAAGTACTTCTCTTCAGTATTTACGAACGAGAGGGACCGTATTGTTGATGAGGAGAGTGTGAAACGGACTGATAAGCTAGAAGAGATACCTGTTAGGAAGGAAGATGTGTTGGACATTTTGAACAACTTGAGGATAGACAAGTCCCCCGGGCCTGACGGGATATATCCTAGGATTATGTGGGAAGCAAGAGAGGAAATTGCAGTACCGTCGGCAATGATCTTCTCGTCTTCACTGGCAACGGGGGTGGTACCAGGGGACTGGAGAGTAGCGAATGTTGTGCCCCTGTTCAAAAAAGGGAATAGGGATAACCCCGGGAATTACAAGCCAGTTAGTCTTACTTCTGTGGTAGTCAAAGTAATGGAAAGGGTACTGAGGGATAGGATTTACGAGTATCTGGAAAGACACTGCTTGATTAGGGACAGCCAGCACGGATTTGTGAAGGGTAGGTCTTGCCTTACAAGTCTTATTGAATTCTTCGAGGAGGTGAACAAGCATGTGGATGAGGGTAGAGCAGTGGATGTAGTGTACATGGATTTTAGTAAGGCATTTGATAAGGTTCCCCATGGTAGGCTTATGCGGAAAGTCAGGAGGCATGGGATAGAGGGAAATTTGGCCAATTGGATAGAAAACTGGCTAACCGGTCGAAGGCAGAGAGTGGTGGTAGATGGTAAATATTCAGCCTGGAGCCCAGTTACAAGTGGAGTTCCACAGGGTTCAGTTCTGGGTCCTCTGCTGTTTGTAATTTTTATTAATGACTTAGATGAGGGAGTCGAAGGGTGGGTCAGTAAATTTGCAGATGATACGAAGATAGGTGGAGTTGTGGACAGTGAGGAGGGCTGTTGTCGGCTGCAGAGGGACTTAGATATGATGCAGAGCTGGGCTGAAGAGTGGCAGATGGAGTTCAACCCTGCCAAGTGTGAGGTTGTCCATTTTGGAAGAACAAATAAGAATGCGGAATACAGGGTTAATGGTAGGGTTCTTAGTCAGGTGGAGGAACAGAGGGATCTTGGGGTCTATGTACATAGGTCTTTGAAGGTTGCCACTCAGGTGGATAGAGTTTGTAAGAAGGCCTATGGAGTATTATCGTTCATTAGCAGAGGGATTGAATTCAAGAGTTGTGATGTTGCAGCTGTACAGGACTTTGGTTAGGCCACAGTTGGAGTACTGTGTGCAGTTCTGGTCGCCTCACTTTAGGAAAGATGTGGAAGCTTTGGAGAGGGTGCAGAGAAGATTTACCAGGATGTTGCCTGGAATGGAGAGTAGGTCGTAGGAGGATAGGTTGAGAGTTCTCGGCCTTTTCTCGTTGGAACGGCGAAGGATGAGGGGTGACTTGATAGAGGTTTATAAGATGATCAGAGGAATAGATAGAGTAGACAGTCAGAAACTTTTTCCCCGGGTACATCAGAGTGTTACAAGGGGACATAAATTTAAGGTGTAGGGTGGAAGGTATAGGGGAGATGTCAGGGGTGGGTTCTTTACCCAGAGAGTGGTGGGGGCATGGAATGCGCTGCCCGTGGGAGTGGTAGAGTCAGAATCATTGGCGACCTTTAAGCAGCATTTGGATAGGTACATGGATGGGTGCTTAATCTAGGTTAGAAGTTCGGCACAACATCGTGGGCCGAAGGGCCTGTTCTGTGCTGTACTGTTCTATGTTCTATGTTATGGGGATAAGGCAGGAACAGGATACTGATTAAGGATGATCAGCCATGATCATATTGAATGGTGGTGCAGGCTCAAAGGGCATAATGGCCTACTCCTGCACCTATTGTCTAACAGTATTATTGATTTACCGACAGCACATGCACTGCAGTGGTTCAAGGAGGTAGATCAAGGGCAGCTAACAAAAGGCCATAAATCAGCCAGTGACCCCCCTCACAAAGGAACAAGAACAAACTTACTTGACATTCTCAGTGGGCCCCACCACAGGGAAGGCGAGGGGTGTTCCCTGAAAGGCAGTGACATGAAGATAATCAAACACCACCTCATCCAGGTTATTCTCCATCTCCTGCATCTCCCGTAGGATTAGCTTCCGTCCTTGTTCCAGCTCTGGTTCTGATAGTGAGCTGTTCTGTACCAGGTCACCAAGGATTTCCACAGCTGTTAAAGAAAAATGCATCAATTCAAACAGATGAGTGTGACCATTTTAACTAGCAGCATAGAACCAATGTAGCAGCAGTAATAACTAGCAGAGTTTGACAATGCTAAACTATGGCAGTAACTAATTCTGCATTGTTTAACAGGGCTTTAACTAGCAGTTTAAGATTAGGCCATTCACAGGCAGCTAAACTGTTTCCTACATGTCACACTCATTCGTTCTTCACCACATCCTCATACCCACTCATTGTTAACATGCAAAGGTAGAGGAAGGGTTCCTATGGTAATCAAGACCCCCTCAATCTCAAGGTCATCCATAATAAATTTATGAATATACATTTATCAGCAGGTTTGCCATCAAAATCTTTCCATCCAATTGGTGTGAAGGCATTGTTCAGCTCCATTCCCTCGAATACCTTTTCATCAAGGGTCTGATTTCAATACAGCCACTAACCCAGGACGCTGTGGATTCACTGAGAAGTGGGTTCAGCACAAACTAGGGTTCACAATGATCTTACTGGAATGTATAATGGGACAAAGGAATCCATGCCAAAAAGACATGTCAAAATGCTGAAGGATTCTCACAATAAATACAGGGAAAGGAACTGAGTAGCAGCTTCAAAGACTTCAGCATAGTCACAATGGGCCAAATCGATGTCTTCTGTGTTGCTAGGTTTGTATTTAATATTGTCCACCCTTTCAGGCTAAGGAAGTGGAGTTCATACAAATTCAAATCCTGCACCCCAATTTACAGACAAAAGCACCAAATAAACATTTGAATAATCACCAAAAGTCTGTGAAATGTTCAGTACCTTTTGGTAAATCCGTAGCCAATGATTTCATGTAGTAGGCAGTCTGCTCACGAGAAGTGTATGCATTCAGATGAGCCCCAAGGCTCTCCACCTCATTCTCCAAAACATGTTGCGGATGTTTCTTCGTTCCCTGGAAAACACAGTTTCACATTTCTCTAAAATACTCAATTATTTCCAACCTTCCTCCCTCACCCAACAAACATGATTACTCATAATAAAAGCAAATTACTGCGGATGCTGGAATCTGAAACCAAAAGAGAAAAATGCTGGAAAATCTCAACAGGTCTGGCAGCATCTGTAAGGAGAGAGAAGAGCTGATGTTTTGAGTCTAACTGACCCTTTGTCAAAGCTGACAAAGATTACTCATGTCCCAATTACCCATTCCCAAGTATGACACAAAATTCAAACTCTACACACTACTGTTAGCAACATATGATCAGAAAAATCACCTCAGTTTTGAGCTTCTCCCTCTGTGATTATTGTTATGGTCCAGTCGGAGAATGAACTGGTTTGTGTCTTTGTCCCACTCGCCCACTAGTTACAATGAAGTTTCCCCACCTCATCATTGCCCTCTTGAACTGTCCTACGTGTTCCATCTTCCCTCCCACCTACCCACTCCGACCTATCACCATCAATACCCACTGGCAACCACCTATCAACCTTCCCAGTTACCATCCCTCCAGCTCCACAACCACCCCATTTATCTCTCAGCCCCCTTCCCCACCTTCCACAATATTTCAACTCTCCTGCTCCTTGGATGCTGCCTGACCTGCTGTGGTTTTCCAGTGCCACACTTTTTGACAACAAAGTTTGAAATTGGTGATATTGACAATTAGATACGTTAATACAGATATCGTGAAATGATACTGTATCAGAAGGCATAAAAGTTGAGAACCAAAAAAGATGATCCCGATGGGAGTTATGTACAGGCCTCTTAGCATTTGTCAAGATGTGGGGAAAACAAAAAGAAAAGGTATGTAAGAAAGGCACTTACAATAATCACGGGAAACTTCAATATACAGGTGGACTGGGAAAGTCAGGTTGGTAGTGCATCTCAATAAAAGGAATTTGTGGAATGTCTACAAGATGGTTTTAGGAGCAGCTTGTGGTAGAAATCACTAGGGAACAGGCAGTTCTGGATTTCAAATGGACAATGAGGCAGACTAGATTGGGGAGCTGGAGTTGAAGGAACCCTTCGGAGGTAGTGACCATCGTACGATAGAATTTACCTTGCAGTTTGAGAGGGAATGAGATGTAATAGTATCACAATTGAAGAAAGGTAACTACAAGGACTTGAGTGAGGACCTGGCCAGAATTGTTGGGAGGCAGGTTTTGGAAAGGTGCAGAAGTAAAAGGGTTATTGTTATGGGTGACTTTAACTTCTCTATTATTGAATGGAACTTCCTTAGTTCAAATAGTTTGGATGGAGCAGTTTTGTCAAGTGTGTTCAGGAAGAATTCCTGACTCAATATGTAGATAGGCCGACTGTGGGAAGGCCAAATTGGATTTGGTGCTTGGCAATGAACCAGGCCAGGTGTCAGATCTCTCTCTGGAAGAGCATTTCAATGATAGTGATCACCACTCCCTGACTTTTATTATACTCATGCAGAGGCAGAAGAGCAAAGTATTTAGTTTAGTGAGGGGGAACTACAATGCTATTAGGCAGGAACTGGGACACCTCAATTGGAAACAGATGTTCTCAGGGAAATACTCAACAGAAATGTGGAGGTTGAGGCTGACAGTGCTGGATTGCTTTGTCCCACTGAGACAAGGAAGATATGGTAGGGTGAAGGAACCTTGGGTGACAAGGGATGCGGAACATCTAGTCAAGAGGAAAAAGGAAGCTTAAGACTGAGGCGGCAAAGATCAGACATGGCTGTAGAGAGTTACAAGGTAGCTAGGAAGGAACTGAAGAATGGACTTAGGAGAGCTAGAAGGGGACATGAGGAAGCTTTAGTGGGTAGGATTAAGGAAAACCCTAAGACATTCTACACTTACGTGAGGAACAAGAGGATGGCCAGAATGAGGGTAGTGCCCATCAGGCATAGTGGAATGAAATTGTGCCTGAACTCGGAGAAAGTAGGGGAAGTCCTTAAGGAATACTTTACTTCAGTATTCACGAGTGAGAGGGACCTTGATGTTCGTGAGGACAGCATTAACCACGCTGATATGCTTGAACAGGTTGGTGTTAAGAAGGAGGATGTGCTGAAAATTTTGAAAAGCATAAGGATACTTAAGTCCCCTGGTCCAGACGAGATAGACGCAAAGTTAAAACAGGAAGTGAGGGAAGAGATTGCTGTGCCTTTGGCGATGATCTCTGCATCCTCACTGTCCACTGGAGTAATGCCAGATGAGCAGGGGAGGGCAAATGTTATTCCCTTGTTCAAGACACGGAACAGGGATAATCCTGGGAATTAGAGACCAGTTAGTCTTAGGGGTGTGGTGGGTAAATTGTTCCAAGAGAATTCTACAAGACAGAATTTATAATTATTTGGGAAACCGTAGTTTGGTTACAGATAGTTGGCATGGCTTTGAGGGCAGCTCATGCCTCACAAGCCTTAATGAATTCTTTGAGGATCTGACAAAACACAGTGAAGAAAGTAGAGACATGGATGTGGTCAAGACGTTTGATAAGGTTCCCCAAGGTAGGCTCATTCAGAAAGTAAGGAGACATGGGATACAGGGAAATCTGACTGTCTGGGTACAGAATTGGCTGGCCCATAGAAAACACAGGGTGGTAGTAGATTGAAAGTATTCAGCTTGGAGCTCAGTGACCAGTGATGTTCTGCACAGATCTGTTCTGGGACCTCTGCTCTTTGTGATTTTTATAAATGACTTGGTTGAGGAAATGGAAGGATGGGTTATAAAGTTTGTCGATGACACAAAGGTTGGTGGAGTGGCAGATAGTGTGAAGGGCTGTTGGAGGTTGCAACTGGACATTGACAGGATGCAGAACTGGGCTGACAAGTGGCAGATGGAGTTTAACCTGGAAAAGTATGAAGTGATTCATTTCAGAAGGTCAAATTTGAATACAGAATTCAGGATACAGGATACGGGATACGGGATACGGGATACAGGATTAAAAGCAGGATTCCTGGCAAAGAACAAAGAAAAAGTACAGCCCAGGAATAGGCCCTTTGGCCCCCCAAGCCAGAGCCGATCCAAATCCACTGTCTAAACCTATTGCCCAATTCCTAACCATCTGTATCCCTCTGCTCCCCACCTACTCATGCATCTGTCCAGACACATCTTAAATGAATCTACCATGCCTGCCTCTACTCCCTCTGCTGGTAACATGTTCCAGCCACCCCCCACCCTCTGTGTGAAGTATTTCCCGTGTGTATCCCCCTTTAAACTTGTCACCTCTCACCTTGAAAGTATGACCTCTCGTTACTGAATCCCTGACCCTGGGAAAAAGCTTATCTCTATCCACCCTGTCTATACCCTTCATCATTTTGTAGACCTCAATCGGGTTCCCCCTCAGTCTCCTTTTTTCTAATGAAAACAAACCCAACCTACTCAACCTCTCTTCAAAGCTAGCACCTTCCATACCAGGCAACATCCTCATAAACCTTCTCTGCACCCTCTCCAAAGCATCCACATCCTTTTGATAATGTGGCGACCAGAACTGTACACAGTATTCTAAATGCGGCCGAGCCAAAGTCTTGTACAATTTTAACATGACCTGCCAGCTCTTATACTCAATACCCCGTCCAATGAATGCAAGCATACCACATGCCTTCCTGACCACTCTATCCACCTGTGCAGCAACCTTCAGGGCACAATGAACCTGAACTCTCAGATCTCTCTGCTCATCAACTTTTCCCAAGGCTCTTCCGTTTACTGTATAATTTGCTCTAGAATTAGATTTCTCAAAATGTATCACCTCATATTTGTCTGGATTGAACCCCATCTGCCACTTCTCCGCCCAACTCTCCAGTCTATCTATATTCTCCTATATTCTCTGACAGTCCCCTATGCTTTCTGCTATTCCACCAATCTTCGTGTCATCTGCAAACTTATGGATCAAACCAACAATACCCTCTTCCAGATCATTTCTGTATATCACAAAGAACAGTGGCCCCAACAGTGATCCCTGTGGGACACCATTGGTCACCTTTCTCCATTTCGAGAAACTCCCTTCAACTACCACTCTCCGTCTCCTGTTGCACAACCAGTTCTTTATCCACCTAGCTACAACACCCTGCACACCATGTGACTTCACTTTCTCCATTAATCTACCATGGGAACCTTATCAAACAGCTTACTAAATTCCATGTACATGACATCTACAGCCCTTCCTTCATCTATCAACTTAGTCACTTCCTCAAAGCAGTCTATTAAGTTGGTATGACATGATCTCCCCCACACAAAACCATCTTCCCTATCACTGATAAGCCCATTCTTTTTCAAATATAAATAGATTTTATCCTCAGTACTTTTTCCAGCAATTTTCCCACCAATGACATCAGGCTCATTGGTCTGTAGTTACCCGGAATATCCCTACCATCCTTCTTGTACAGGGGAACAACATTAGCAGCCCTCCAATCCTCCGACACCTCATCTGTGTTTAAGAATGCTACAAAGATATTTGCCAGAGCCCCAGCTATTTCCTCTCTTGCCTCCCTCAGCAACCTGGGATAGATTCCATCTGGTCCAGGGGATTTGTCCACCTTAATATCTTTTAGCCTACCCAACACATCTTCCCTCCTTATGTTAATGTTATCCAGAGTAGACAAACTTCTATCTCTAATCCCAACATTCATCATGCCCCTCTCCTCAGTGAATACTGATGCAAAGTGATCATTGAGAATCTCAACCATTCTCTCAGGTTCAAAACACAACCTTCCTTCCTTATCCTTTAGTGGACCAACCCTTTCTCTAATTACCCTCTTGCTTCTTATATATGAATAAAAGGCCTTGGGATTCTCCTTCATTCTGCTCGCTAAAGTTATTTCATGACCCCTTTTAGCCTGCTTGATTCCTCGTTTAAGATTGGTCCTACTCTCCCGATATTCTTCCAAGGTCCATTCTGTTCTTAGCTGCCTGGACCTTATGTACCTTATTTTCCCAGTATAGAGGAACAGAGGGATCTTGGGGTCCATGTCCACAGATCCCTCAAAGTTGCCACCTAAGTTGATAGGGCTATTAAGAAGGCGTATGGTGTGTTGGCTTTCGTTAGCAGAGGAATTGAGTTTAAGAGCTGCGAGGTTATCCTGCAGTTCTATACAGCCCTTGTTCGACCACCCTTGGAATATTGCGTTCAGTTCTGGTCACCAGAAAGGTTGAGGAAGCCAGGGCTTTTCTCACTGAAGCAAAAGAGGATGAGAGGTGACTTGATAGAGGTATACAAGATGATGGTCATGCCTGACAAATCTGTTACAATTCTTTGAGCAAATAATGAGCAAGTTAGACAAAGAAGAACCAGTGGATGTAACCTATTTGGATTTCTGAAAGGCTTCTGACAAGGTGCCTTCGACATGAGACTGCGAAATAAGATAAGAGCCCATGAAGGGGATGAAGGGCATTCATATGCAGAGTGGTGGTGGATTCAGTCTGTACGCGATGGAGTTTGGAAGGATGAAAGGCAGAATCTGATTGAGACTTAGAAGACGCTGAGAGGCCTGGATAGAGTGGATGTGGAGATATTTCCCATGGTAAGAAATTAGAACCAGGGAGCACAGCCTCGGGGTGAGGGGATAAACCTTTAAAACTGAGGTCAGGAAGAATTTCTTCAACCAGAATCAGAGTCATATAGCATGGAAACAGGCCTAACGGCCCAATCTGGTTTCCTAAACTGAACCAGCCCCATTTGCCTTTGTTTGACCCATATCCATCTAAGTTAAAAAGAAGGACTGCAGATGCTGGAAACCAGAGTCTAGATTAGAGTGGTGCTGGAAAAGCACAGCAGTTCAGGCAGCATCCAAGGAGCAGGAAAATCGACGTTTCGGGCAAAAGCCCTTCACCAGCTTTTGCCCGAAACGTCGATTTTCCTGCTCCTTGGATGCTGCCTGAATTGCTGTGCTTTTCCAGCACCACTCTAATCTAGAACCCATATCCACCTTCAGAATCATGTACCTGTCTAAATGTCTTTTAAATGTTATAATTGTACCCACTTCTACCAGTTGTTTTGGCAGCTCCTTCCATACATGAACCACCAGTGTAGAAAAGGTTGCCCCTCAGATGCCTTTTAAAATTTTCCGCTCTCACCATAAACCTATGCACTCTAGTTTTGGATCCCCTACACTGGGAAAAGACATTGGCTATTCATGCGATCTATTGCCACCATGATTTTATAAATCTGAATAAGATCACGCTTCAGCCTTCTACGCCCAGGGAAAAAAGTCCCAGTCTATCCATATAACTGAAATTCCAGTCTCGATAAGACCCTTGTAAATCCTTTTTGCACTCTTTCCAGTTTAATAACATCCTTCCTATACCAGAACAACCAGAACTGTGTCGTACTGACTGTGTGAAGCTCATTGCTGCAGAGGACTGTAGAATGCTCCTGATTGGTAACAGGATCAAGGGTTACAAGGACACAGCAGGAGAGTAGGGTTCAGAAACATATCAGCCCATGATCAAATGGTAGAGTAGATTCAATGGGCTGAATCACCTAATTCTGCTCCTTTATCTTGTGGTCTACAAAACAATTAATGTACATAGCATCAGAAATATTCAGCTAGGTTCCTTACGTAACAAAGTAAAATATACTGACACATAGGGCATTGCAGATATTTCCTAATCATCCTGTTACGCGATGTTATGGCAAAATTCTAGAGGAGGTGGAACTTGAACCCAGGTCTCCTGGTTCAGTGCTAGGGGAATTACCACTGGGAGCCCATATCTGTTTTTCTAATCCATTCGTTCAAAGATGTTATTACATACCTCTGAAGCAGCTGGGACTTCAACCCGGGTCTCTCACTCCAGGGATAGGGACAATACCACTATACCACAAGAGTCCCTCAAAGTATCACCTAAACAGGGACACAAACTGTGGACACTCAGACTGGAAATCTGACGCTCTACCAACTATGGGCCATCCTGGCTCACCTGGGAGCCCATAGAAAGATCATGTGTATACACTGCACTCATTTCAACTCAACACCAACAGGACAGTCATTTGTTGGTTCATTTCTCAAAGCAATACCCTGACCAATCACAGTCAACCTATGTGGTTTAAAACATTTTAAAAATCTACCAGTTCTCTGTCTGTCATCATTAATTGATAGATTCTCCATGACAGCATCTCTACCAATCATAGAAACAAAAACTAGAAACAAGGGTAGGCCGTTCTCTCACTATTCCTAGTTTGCTTGCCCCCCACCCCCAAATAACCCTTAATATCTTTAAAATCACCCACCTGTTTTTTTAAAATATACTCAGTGACTTGGCCTCCACAGCTTTTTGTAGCAGAGAACTGACCACCCTCCGAGTGATGAAATACTTCCTCATGTCCATCCTAATTGGCCTATCGCAAATTCTGAGACCGTGTCCCTGGTGCGACACAGTTCTGGTTGTCCTGGTATAGGAAGGATGTTATTAAACTGGAAAGAGTGCAAAAAGGATTTACAAGGGTCTTATCGAGACTGGAATTTCAGTTATATGGATAGACTGGGACTTTTTTCCCTGGGCGTAGGAGGCTGAAGCGTGATCTTATTGAGGTTTATAAAATCATGGTGGCAATAGATCGCATGAATAGCCTGGTGCCTGGTCCCCATTCAGGGGAAACATTCTCTCTGCACCTCATCTGTCCTGCCCTCATTTTTCTAAACTCTGACTGGCAAGTGGACTTTACATTCACTAATCAGAACTCTCCTCTCATACAACATAAATATTGGTTCCCCCTTAAAATGGCATTCTTGCAAATTAGTACAGAATCCCTACAGTGCACAAACTGGCCATTCGGTCCATCGAGTCCATACTAATGGACCAAAGAGTAGCCCACCCAGATCCACGCCTACTCTATCCCCATAACTTCATATTGACCATGGCTAACTCACTTAACCTGGACACTACAGGCAGTTTAGCATGGCCAATCCACCTAACCTGCACATCCTTGGACTGTGGAAGGAAACCAGAGGAAACCCACACAGACACGGGGAGTACGTACAAACACCACATAGCCAGTCGCCCTAGGATAGAATCAAACCTGGCCACCAAAATTGTCCTGATGAGTACAAGATGAAAAACTCTTCATAACAGGCTTTGCCATCAAAGCTCAACCCCGTTCCTCAGATGCACAGCAGACACTAGGACCTCATACTCTACCTTCAAGACTACGTGCTCCAAGAAGTTTGAAACTCCATTGTTTTTCTCATTCTCGTACCTGCTGCCAACATCGATCCACACGCCGACCTGCACAGAGATAGGAACAGTGAGCTTAATGTCAGCTTCGTGGCTAAGATATTACAGGGAAGGTGCACTGTGCTGCAGCTCACTAAGTGAAGAAAAGTTTTGGCAGAATGAGCTGATTCAGAGCATTTGGCTAAGCAGGTAACTCAGCCAAGGATAGGGCACCCATCAAAACACAGCAATGCATGAAGTCTTGCATGAAGTTAGCTGTGATGCCTTCAACAGTCAAATGGCTCAATGAGATTCACTACCCAAAATCACAAAGAACTGGCAGAGGGTCTGGCGTGTCTGGAAAATCTGGAGGTGAAGAGTTGCAACTGGAATGACTGGGAACAATATATCGAAAATGAGCTGGTATAATGTATAATGAACTTTGGAGGCTAAAAGATTCAACTCTCACCCCCATTTGCAATGTCTTAGACCTGATTTGCTTTAGGAATCATCATTCTACACAAATTAAAGCAAAATACTGTGGATGCTGGAAATCTGAAAACTTGGAAACTGAAATGGACATGAAACATTAAATCTGTTTCTTTCTCTCCACAGATGTTGCAGATCTGCTGAGTTTCTCCAGCATTTTCTGACCTTATTTCAGATTTCCAGTGCCCAGGATGTGGGCATTAGGGGATATACCTGAACAGACAGTATTGAAGAAATGGTTAGCAGCAAAGTTTGCTCACAGTGCATGTCGGCTGATCAGATTCTTCTGTGGCCACGCGGAGCCCATTGTCCAATGTTGACAGCTTTGTTTCGGGAATGTTGCTGACGGTTTGAGCGTAAGACACTGCACTCTGAAATCGCTTTGCTCTTAGCAGATTCGGCTGTGATGGAGAGGGGGAGAGACAGAGCAATGAGCAAGGCAGCAATCAACAAAAACCCATAACCCCACCTCATTTAGCCCATCCACTGCTCACTCAAATCCCCACTCCTCCCTCACACTGCTCCACTCCACTCCCTCCACACTGTCACACTGCTCCACTCCACTCCCTCCACACTGTCACACTGCTCCACTCCACTCCCTCCACACTGCCCCGCTCCACCCCCTGACACTCCCTCCCCTCCCCCACCTCCATTCCCCACCCTCGCTCTGCCCCACCTCCATTCCCCACCCTCGCTCTGCCCCACCTCCATTCCCCACCCTCGCTCTGCCCCACCTCCATTCCCCACCCTCGCTCTGCCCCACCTCCATTCCCCACCCTCGCTCTGCCCCACCTCCATTCCCCACCCTCGCTCTGCCCCACCTCCATTCCCCACCCTCGCTCTGCCCCACCTCCATTCCCCACCCTCGCTCTGCCCCACCTCCATTCCCCACCCTCGCTCTGCCCCACCTCCATTCCCCACCCTCGCTCTGCCCCACCTCCATTCCCCACCCTCGCTCTGCCCCACCTCCATTCCCCACCCTCGCTCTGCCCCACCTCCATTCCCCACCCTCGCTCTGCCCCACCTCCATTCCCCACCCTCGCTCTGCCCCACCTCCATTCCCCACCCTCGCTCTGCCCCATTTCCCCCCCTCCCCATCCTCTGCCCCGTTCTCCCCCTCCCCCCCGCCCCCTTCTCCCCGCTTCCCTGTCTCTGCCCAATTGAACCCCTTCCTCCCCCCTTCCCCCCACCCTGCCCCGTTCACCCCCTTCCCCCCACCCTGCCCCGTTCACCCCCTTCCCCCCACCCTGCCCCGTTCACCCCCTTCCCCCCCCCACCCTGCCCCGTTCACCCCCTTCCCCCCCCCACCCTGCCCCGTTCACCCCCTTCCCCCCCCCACCCTGCCCCGTTCACCCCCTTCCCCCCCCCACCCTGCCCCGTTCACCCCCTTCCCCCCCCCACCCTGCCCCGTTCACCCCCTTCCCCCCCCCACCCTGCCCCGTTCACCCCCTTCCCCCCCCCACCCTGCCCCGTTCACCCCTTCCCCCCACCCTGCCCCGTTCACCCCCTTCCCCCCCCCCCACCCTGCCCCGTTCACCCCCTTCCCCCCCCCCCACCCTGCCCCGTTCACCCCCTTCCCCCCCCCCCACCCTGCCCCGTTCACCCCTTCCCCCCACCCTGCCCCGTTCACCCCCTTCCCCCCCCCCACCCTGCCCCGTTCACCCCCTTCCCCCCCCCCACCCTGCCCCGTTCACCCCCTTCCCCCCCCCTGCCCCGTTCACCCCCTTCCCCCCCCCCACCCTGCCCCGTTATCCCCCCCCCTCCCCCCCCGGTCCCTGAACCCGCCCCAGGGTTTGACCTTCCTGGTGTCCGAGCTCGGCCTCACTCCGAAGGCCGCTGTTGCCCGACTCCCGCTGACCATTTTCCCGCTCGCGGGATCCACTGGCCCTGTCCCGACCCCCACCTCATCCCCATCCCCGACCTCAGACCCCGGGACTCACCGCACCAGCCCGGAGGAGCGCACAGCCCGCTCGGAAAACACCCGGCACCGCCATCACTGCCAGCGCTCTCACTCCTCCCGGCACAGCGCCTCCTTCAGCCCCGGAGGTCTCACTCCTCCCGGCACAGCGCCTCCTTCAGCCCCGGAGGTCTCACTCCTCCCGGCACAGCGCCTCCTTCAGCCCCGGAGGTCTCACTCCTCCCGTCACAGCGCCTCCTTCAGCTCCGTAGGTCACACTCCTCCCGGCACAGCGCCTCCTTCAGCCCCGGAGGTCTCACTCCTCCCCGCACAGCGCCTCCTTCAGCTCCGTAGGTCACACTCCTCCCGGCACAGCGCCTCCTTCAGCCCCGGAGGTCTCACTCCTCCCCGCACAGCGCCTCCTTCAGCCCCGGAGGTCTCACTCCTCCCAGCACAGCGCCTCTTACAGCCCCGGAGGTCTCACTCCACCCGGCACAGCGCCTCCTTCAGCCCCGGAGATCTCACTCCTCCCGGCACAGCGCCTCCTTCAGCCCCGGAGGTCTCACTCCTCCCCGGACAGCGCCTCCTTCAGCCCCGGAGGTCTCACTCGTCCCAGCACAGCGCCTCTTACAGCCCCGGAGGTCTCACTCCACCCGGCACAGCGCCTCCTTCAGCCCCGGAGATCTCACTCCTCCCGGCACAGCGCCTCCTTCAGCCCCGGAGGTCTCACTCCTCCCCGGACAGCGCCTCCTTCAGCCCCGGAGGTCTCACTCCTCCCCGCACAGCGCCTCCTTCAGCCCCGGAGGTCTCACTCCTCCCCGCACAGCGCCTCCTTCAGCCCCGGAGGTCTCACTCCTCCCCGCACAGCGCCTCCTTCAGCCCTGGAGGTCTCACTCCTCCCGTCACAGCGCCTCCTTCAGCCCCGGAGATCTTACTCCTCCCGTCACAGCGCCTCCTTCTGCCTCGGAGGTCTCACTCCTCCCGGCACAGCGCCTCCTTCAGGCCCGGAGGTCTCAGTCCTCCCTGGACAGCGCCTCCTTCAGGCCCGGAGGTCTCAGTCCTCCCTGGACAGCGCCTCCTTCAGCCCCGGAGGTCTCACTCCTCCCCGCACAGCGCCTCCTTCAGCCCCGGAGATCTTACTCCTCCCGTCACAGCGCCTCCTTCAGCCTCGGAGGTCTCACTCCTCCCGTCACAGCGCCTCCTTCAGCCCCGGAGATCTTACTCCTCCCGTCACAACGCCTCCTTCAGCCTCGGAGGTCTCACTCCTCCCGGCACAGCGCCTCCTTCAGGCCCGGAGGTCTCAGTCCTCCCTGTACAGCGCCTCCTTCAGGCCCGGAGGTCTCAGTCCTCCCCGCACAGCGCCTCCTTCAGCCCCGGAGGTCTCACTCCTCCCCGCACAGCGCCTCCTTCAGCCCCGGAGATCTTACTCCTCCCGTCACAGCGCCTCCTTCAGCCTCGGAGGTCTCACTCCTCCCGGCACAGCGCCTCCTTCAGCCCCGGAGATCTTACTCCTCCCGTCACAACGCCTCCTTCAGCCTCGGAGGTCTCACTCCTCCCGGCACAGCGCCTCCTTCAGGCCCGGAGGTCTCAGTCCTCCCTGTACAGCGCCTCCTTCAGGCCCGGAGGTCTCAGTCCTCCCTGTACAGCGCCTCCTTCAGGCCCGGAGGTCTCAGTCCTCCCCGCACAGCGCCTCCTTCAGCCCCGGAGGTCTCACTCCTCCCCGCACAGCGCCTCCTTCAGCCCCGGAGATCTTACTCCTCCCGTCACAGCGCCTCCTTCAGCCTCGGAGGTCTCACTCCTCCCGGCACAGCGCCTCCTTCAGGCCCGGAGGTCTCAGTCCTCCCTGGACAGCGCCTCCTTCAGCCCCGGAGGTCCCTGTTGTCAAAGTTGGCCTCGTCGGAACATGTGCAAAGAGACAGAGGAACTGTGAGAATGGAATAGAGTCTTTAGTATTAAAACCCTTCTGCTACTTTAAACCAGACACACAGAGAAGCTAACCTCCTGCCGTAATCTGTTAAATTTCAAAAGGTAAAGAATCTTCCCAAATCTCATTATTTAAAGTAAAAATTAACAATATTATTCTTCTGCCGAGGAACCCTCCAACCACAAGGGATGAACTCAGATTTCTCCAGTTTCCTCATTTCCCCTCCCCCCACCTTGTCTCAGTCAAATCCCTCGAACTCAGCACCACCTTCCTAACCTCAATCTTCTTCCTGACCTTTCCGCCCCACCCCCTCTCCGGCCTATCACCCTCACCTTAACCTCCTTCCACCTATCGCATTCCCAACGCCCCTCCCCCAACTCCCTCCTCCCTACCTTTTATCCTAACCTGCTGGACACACTTTCCTCATTCCTGAAGAAGGGCTTATGCCCGAAACGTCGATTCTCCTGTTCCTCGGATACTGCCTGACCTGCTGCGCTTTTCCAGCAACACATTTTCAGCTCTTTACCAGATAGTTCACCTGACTCAATTTTTTTCTCAATTTGATAGGGACGACTAAACCTGCCTTTGAAGGGATCTCCTATCACTGGGAACAGTACTAACACGTCATCCCCTCGGAAAAACGTGCAAGTCTCAGAGCTTTTATCTGACACCCGCTTCATTCTATGCTGTGCCCTCTTTAGGTGCAGTTTAGCTAACTTACCTACTCAATTTAATTTCTCCCTCACCTCCAATACATAATCTTGAAGATCTGAACCCCTCAAGAGAGGCCTCTTGGTTTGAAATCGGTCAAAAGAATCAACAGAATGCGGTCTACACAAAGCAAGGTTCATTAGTTTATTAAATTAAGGCACCTGACGCAATTCTGTCCAGCAACACAGAGGTTGAAGCTTCTGTGTTCCGTAGTGAAGTTTCACAATTACATTAGAAAATTACACATTATTTATTTTTCTTTAAGAGACAGTACAGCCTTAACTACAGGAAAATACCAATCACATATTACAAGGTGACATGATTTACAACAGGCTAATCCAATGATATTCCCTGGAAAGAAATCTTAATTATGTAAATCATCATGCTATGGTAGCACTTCAAGATTAGTTTGAATGGTCAATTAATGTGTCAGTTTTCATTTTATGAAAACTCCAACATCCTCTTTGGATTTTAGCTTAATTCGGCAAAACAGCAGTACAAGTTCACAGAGTTCAATCATTATTCTTAGCCATTTTGTTGTATTATTTTAAATTGAAAAACCATTTTGTGGTTAGTAAAAACCTACATATACTTGTTGCTTCTGACAATAACCAAAATTCAAATTTTAGGTCCTCAATCTAAGTGTGAGATCTCTGACTTCAGTCCTGTGAATTTTTCTTTAATTCATTTCAAAGGGCCTCTCACTTCATGTCTGAATATTAACTCGAAGGGAATAAACTGAGTAGATTCATTTGGGGCATCCCTAACGGCAAAAAATACAAATGGGATACCACCTCTACTACAGCCTTTTTTCCTTAATACTCCATAATGGAATTGCCTCCAGAAATCTGGTAGACACATTAATTATGGTTAACAAGTACTTGTTCCCATGTTTAGTTCTCGGGAGGGGACCTACACAATAAATTATAACCCGTATGAAATGTTCTTCAAATGTGGGAATTGGTAACAAAGGTGCTGGTTTTATTACCACCTGTGGCTTACCTACCATTTGGCATGTATGACATGTACAGCAAAAGTTAACCACATCCTTGTGCATTCCAGGCTATAAAAATGTTTTTGTACCTTAGCCTGAGTCTTTCATACCCCTAAATGACCTCCTACAGGTAGTTCATGTGCTACCTGTAACACTTCCTGTATGTATACTACTGGCAACACAAACTGGTGCACTTCAGCCTATTTCTCCTCTGCACTAACCTGTCGTGGTCTCCATTTTCGTCTTAGGATTTTATCTTTCAGAAATTAACCCTCAGGAATATTCTCTGCCTCCTTTTCAGAGTACATCCACATACATATCTTTTATTGTTTTGTCTTGCTGTTGCAAGTCTCTTAGCCTTTCAGGAGTAAACACTTCTGTCTGACCCTCTGCCTGTTCAGGTTTTTCCTGCACCATTACGTCAAGCAGGGTGTCCGGTAACTGAATCTCAACTCCTTCATCTTTCTCTTTACTTTCCACTTTGTGCTGTGACTTATGATAGTGGGATCTGGTTACCACACAGTCTGGGAAAATACCAAGATATTTCTGTTTTAACTCCTCGGTTTCGTGGTCTTCCTTGGGCTTCTCCACAACAAGGGGTGTCACTCCCACCTTGGATCTTGCTAAATCATTTCCAAGAACAAACTGGATTCCTGGAACTGACACTCTGTCAATCACTCCCACTGTTATTTCCCCAGTCTTGAGTTGGCACTCCAACCTGATCTTACACAGGGGAGCGCTAAATTTCTATCTATCTGAAACAACCGGCACTGTAATTTTCTGTGTCCCATTACAGTGAAAACACCTGAGACTTTTCACTACTTTTTCACTCTTTTTCTTTAACCTGTGATGAATACTTACCAGTGTTCTATACTCTTTGTTTTATAGTGTAGGATCTCCCCTTCTCCTAACTTCTATGTGTCACATGATGAAATTCTGGCTGGAAGCTTGTCTTACGCACCGACATGTATTCATCTGCTAAGTCTGCTGCCCTTCTCACATCCTGAACTTTCGGTTTATCCATGTGAATTCTTACCATCTCTGGAAGTGAGTTTTTGAACTCCTCCAGCAGAATAATCTCTCGTAGAGCCTCATCGGTCTTATCCATTTTTAAGGCCCACACCCTTCTATCAAAATGACTATGTTTAATTCTTTCAAACTCAACATAAATCTGACCTGGTTCCTTCTTTGTGTTTCTGAACCACTGTCTATATGCTTCTATTACCAATTCATTAGCACTTAAAATAGCCTGTTTTAACCTCTTCATAATCTCTTGACTCCTCATCTGACAGTGCGACAAATACTTCACTAGCTCTGCCGACCAGTTTAGTCTGAACTAGCATTACCCATAAATCTTTGGATCACTCCATCTGCCTAGTCAAATTTTCAAATGAAATAAAGAAGGCTTCAGCATCTTTCTTATCAAAATGTGGCAGATTTTTGATATTTGTATATATCGCTACCTTCTCTTTTAATCTCCATCCTGTTAACTTGACTTTGATGACTAAGTCACAACTTCTCAAGTTCAAATCTCTCTCTTTTTGCTCAGTTAAGAACCTTCTCTCTCTTTTTCCTGTCTTCTCTTTCTCTCCTTTTTTTCTCTCCCTCTTTTTCCTCTTTCTCTTCTCTCTCCCATTGTTCATCTTCTAACTCCATTTTCTTCAATTGTAATTTAAGTTTTTCTAACTCTACTGCACTTGTCTGTTTCTCTGACACATCTAAGTGTTTGAGTAATTCCCTTACAATTTCAGCTTTATGTTTGTCCTGAGTTTAACCCAATTCTAGCCTCTTTGCTAATTTTAAGAATAGGGTCATTTCTTTCTAAATTTTCTTGGCAAATTTGGGAATCATTTTCAAATCCCAGAACCTCTTTACTAATTTTAAGAGCCATTTCTCTCACTTTTAATTTAACCAACCACATGTAACCAAAACTAAACAAATTGTCTCACCTATGTTGTATTTAAAGATCTTGGACACTAACCGGTAAGTGTTTAAATCTACTGGGCTTTTCTCGTACCCCAAATCTATTCAAATCTGTCCAAATCTCAGACTGTCTAACCTGTCTAAACCTGTTCAAATCATGAATCTGAGACTCAAACTGTTCTATTCCTTGCGACAAGCCCCCAAACTCTTACGACACGGAGTAAACTCGTCTGATAATTTAAAACCGACACACAGAGAAGCTAACCTCGTGCCTTAATCTGTTAAATTTTGAGAAGTAACCATCCCAGATCTCACTATTTAAAGTAACAATTAAAAGTTTTATTCTTTAAGTTCAAAAGAGAACATTAAACAACTATTTACAACTCCTTTCTGTTAAACCTATCTTTTACCTCCCGCTCTACAATACTGGTCTGATAAATCCCCTCTTAAATTTTACAGCAAATCAATTTCAAGCCTAGTTGTCATCATCAGATGTTGAACTTTCTCTGTAGATTTCTCTAGGTCAGCTTCGGTCTTCTGCTGCACAAATTTCTTAGCGACAGGTACCTTTCAGAGAGCTATTTTGATGGCTGTTGTTGCTTGGTAGCTTTTTGCTGTTCTCCCTCTGACTGTTCAAAATGTCTGGTCTTATACCCCAAAAACATCGGATCACTTCCTTGATTTGATGTCATCCCAAAAAGTAAAATTCAAATTCGATTAGACTTTGGCCTCTGGGGAATAATTTAAACTGATTGGCCAAATTTGAATTTGTTTTTGTGCCATGGCAACACAGAACCAGCTGTTTGTGTCAACCAAATGTTACATGTTTAAATTGTTCAGCACACTGTCTGCTTTCAAGCCTTACTAGTTTCCTCTCTCTCTTAAAGGTACTGTACATACCTACACCTTCATCACTTAAAATGTGTTGCTGGAAAAGCGCAGCAGGTCAGGCAGCATCCAAGGAGCAGGAGAATTGACGTTTTGGGCATAAGCCCTTCTTCAGGAATGAGGAAAGTGTGTCTAGCAGGCTAAGATAAAACACCTTCATAACAACAGGAAGTAGGGTGTGAGGATAGATGAAGGGCTTTTGCCCGAAATGTTGATTTTCCTGCTGCGCGGATGCTGTCTGACCTGCTGTGCTTTTCCAGCACCACTCTAATCTAGACTGTGAGAATAGATTGTCAAGTTAGCTGTGGGAGTTGGTGGTCCACCTATCCCCAGAAATGGACACAGAGATGTTGAGGAGGGGAAGGGAGGACTCAGAGATAGACCAGGTGAAGGTGAGAGCAGGGTAGAAATTCGAAGCAAAATTAATTAACATTTCCAATTCCCGATAAGGAAGCAGCACTGATGATGTCATGGATATATCCGTGGGTTGGGCCAGAATAGGACTGGAATCAGGAATGTTACATGTACCCCACAAAGGGAAAGGAATAACCCATCTGAACTATAGAAAGTGAGAGGAGCTAAAAGAGAAGTTGTTCAGGGTGAGGATGAGCTCACCCAGGTAGAGGAGGATGGTGGTGAACGGAAACGGTTCAGACCTTTTTACCAGGTAATCTGGAACTTGGAGATACAGAGTTTCCAGACGAGTGACTGATGCTTTTGGACTGAGACGAGGAGCAATGTCTGAACATAGAACAAAGAAAATTTACAGCCCAGGAACAGGCCCTTCAGCCCTCCAAGCCTGATCCAATCCAAATGTACTGTCTGAATCTGTCAGTGAATTCCCAAGCATCTGTATCCCTCTGCTCCCCACCTACTCATGCATCTGTCCAGATGCATCTTAAATGAATCTACCGTGCCTGCCTCTACTACCTCTGCTGGCCACGCGTTCCAGACACCCACCACCCTCTGTGTGAAGTACTTGCCGCATATACCCCCCTTTAAACTTTCCACCTCTCACCTTGAAAGTGTGACCTCTCGTTATTGAATTCTTCACCCTGGGAAAAAGCTTGTCTTTATTTACCCTTCATAATTTTGTAAACCTCAATCAGGTCTCCCCTCAATCTCCTTTTTCCTAATGAAAACAAACCTAACCTACTCAACCTGTCTTCATAGCTAGCACCTTCCATACCAGGCAACAGCCTTGTAAACGTTCTCTGCACCCTCTCCAAAGCGTCCACATCCTTTTGGGAATGTGGCGACCAGAACTGTACACAGTATTCTAAATGAGGCTGAACCAATGTCTTGTACAATTTTAACATGACCTACCAGCTCTTATACTCAATACCCCGTCCGATAAAGGCAAGCATGCTATATGCCTTCTTGACCACTCTGTCCACCTGTGCAGCAACCTTCAGGGTACAATGGACCTGAACTCCCAGATCTCTCTGCCCATCAACTTTTCCCAAGGCTCTTCCGTTCATTGTATAATTCCATCTAGAATTAGTCTTGCCTAAATGCATCACTCACATTTGTCTGGATTGAAAGCCATCTGCCACTTTGCCGTCCAACTCTCCAGGCTATTTACATCCTCTGTATTCTCTGACAGTCCCTTATGCTCTCTGCTACTCCACCAATCTTCATGTCATCTGCAAACTTGCTGATCATACCAACAGTGCTCACTTCCAGATCATTTATATATATTGCAAAGAACAGTGGCCCCAGCACTGATCCCTGTGGCATGGTAGATTCACTTAAGATGCATCTAGACAGATGCATGAGTTGGACGGGGAGCTGAGGAATACAGATGCTTAGGAATTGACCGACAGGTTTAGACAGTGGATTTGGATCAGCTCAGGCTTTGAGGGCCAAAGGGCCTGTTCCTGGGCTGTACATTTTCTGCTCAGGGGATTGTGAATCATTGGAATTGTGAATATATTTAAGCCTGAGTTAAGGTTTCTCGAGGGAATAGGTGTGTGAATGAGAGAGTGGAGGTGAAACTCAGGCTCAGCCAGTATTGTATCAAAGGGTGGAGCAGGTCTGATGGCCAATCTTTATATTCTTATGTTAATTCTAGCCTGATAGATTCATTTACAAAAACTCAGCAGATCTGCCAGCTTCTGTCCTGAAGAAGTCACTTGACCCAAAACATTAACTTTCTCTCTTCACAGATGCTGCCAGACCTACTAGGTTTCTCCAGCAGTTTCTGATTTTTTTGTTTCTGATTTCCAGCATCTGCAGTTCTTCTGGTTTTGTTGTGCTAATAGATTCTGTTCCTGAATCTGCAGTCTCCTTATCCCTTCCCCGCCTTGGAACAGATTCTTTGATATTTATTACTCTCCTGTCTTTCTTTCCTACTTTCTCTTGCTTACATTTCAGAAGGCATCACAAAGTTCCCATTCCCCTGTGTTCAGACAGCTCACTGTCATTGTTCAAAGATCATAATTCCATGTGCTATTTTGTACCTAATGTTCCCCACCAGATCCATTATGCTTCATGTATTTACACACATGCTGTTGAACCTTGTGATAGCCAGTGGACATCACCCTAAGACAACTCTCTTATTTCTCAATTCTGTTGCCATTTGTCTCTACCCCATCTCATGGACTTTGTTTTTCTTCTGTGCTTCAAGTGGCACCCCCCCACTCCACGTCACCCCAACAATTAACACTGGATCCCACTCCCAGTTGTATTTTGCTGCAGTCTTCACCCCATAGTCTAATTGGATATTCTAGAACATTCCTTTACGGGATAGGACTTTCACATCTGGGAGCTGGAATCTAATTAAATTATAGATTATTCCCAAACAAGGACTACCACATTTCTCACTGGAATCTAACCTGATTAGAAGTTTATGGAGACCATTCTGAAGTTCAGAAAAATGAATGAGTGTAAAGTATTTGCACAAAGATTCTTTTAACGGGACCCCCCAATAAATGATAGAAGTGTCAGGAATAGAAGTGGGATTGGCCTTCAGTAAGAATGTGCTCAAAATTCAACATCAGCTCCACTTTGTGGTCAGTCTCCAGATTCCATCATTCCAAATATCCCATTGCATCTTTGAATCTCCTCAGGGAACGGGCACCTGATGGAAAAGCATTCACAGAATGGAGAGATTGCAAAGTTTCAACATCAGGAGGGTGTTGGTGTACTCGTGACGTCACTGAACTAGTAACCTAGTGTTGTGAAGTTGGTGTGTGTAAAATTGTCTGAGTAGCAGTTTAAAGTGCACGTGCCCAGAGAGCACCCAAATTAAAACATTTTGTATTGAACAGCCAAGCAGCATTTTCACCAAGATAGCAAGTCTTTTAAATTTAGCCAATCAATTTAAATCAAGCCCTTAGATATTAAAAGCCAATTAAGTTTAAATCTGATGGTTTTGACTATCTAGAACCAATCCAATTGTATAGAAATTAATAGGTTATTAAGGATATAAAAGTTGAGGGCAGTTGGAAAATCAGAGAGCCAACTGCTGTCTGAAGAGATAACAACTTGCAGCTCTTACAGAAAGTACCATCTCATTAATAAAGGTACCACTGCATTCTTAGCTAATATTCCAGACAGCAGAATTCACAGAGAGGATACCTCTCACAGAAGAACTGACACAAGAATTTGATGCAGAGAGTTAAAAATCACACAACATCAGGTTATAGTCCAACAGGCTTAATTGGAAGCACTGGCTTTCGGAGCACTGCTCCTTCTCCAAATCATTGTTGCAGAGAGGTGTTCCTGACTCAAGAATTCGAAGGAGAAAGATGTCCCTAAAAGAAAATCAGCAGAGAGGGCGGGGAGCAATCCAGAAGATGTATCCTAGCTGTAATTTTGAGAAACTAAGTTCTGTTGTTTTGTTTATATAACTGGGAATTGTATTTATTGAAACAACAAACCATTAGGATTTTGTTTAATTTGAGAATAGTTAGTAGTCAGAGGGGAATTGTTCAGTGTGTTAGTGGTTCTGTAAGTTGGTCACTGTAGGAGTTAGATAAATAAATTGTTATTTGTTGATTATAGAGTGAGTGAAAGAATTTAATTTCATTTAAACTCTCCTTTATAACAGACTGGGGAGTGAGAAGTAGGTTATACCATCGTTCACACTTCTTTTAACACACGATGAGGTGAAGCGTGCCTCTCTGGATGTTTTGGTTTTAGTTATCAGCGCAGGGGGGTGGTGGTGGTTAACCTCCACTTTCTAACACAAGGCATCAGACTAAAGTTCTGGGGACACAGCTCATTACTGTCACTGTCTGAATTTACATTCATTTAATAAAATTTTGCTACTCACAGTGATTATGACCACCAGACCAATGTCGATTGTTGTGAAAACCCATTTACTTCATAAATGCCTTTACAGAGTGTAACCCAGCCCGGTCTATGTGTAACTCCAGACCCATAACCACAATGTGATTGACTCTTCACTGCTCTGTGGACAGTTAGTAATAGGCAAATAACGCTGGTCCATAAATGAAAAAAAAAATAGCCATTTTTGATACGGGATGCCATTCCTCCCAATGAGTCTATGCCACTTAGAGAGAGAAATCTACTCACTCCTCCCTTACCCCTCACAGCTGTCTGCCCCTCCCATGTCCAATTTCCTTTTGAGACCTTTTACCATCTTAATTTCCTCCACCTTCTTGATCAAGATGTTCCTGGTCTTTACATCTTGCTGTGACAAAGCTCCCCTCAACCTCCTTTGCTCACAGGGTTGTTACTCCTGGTTAGTTAACTAACCTTGTAACCAAACCTCCTTATCCCTGAACCATTCTGGTAAATCGCCCTGACCTCCCTGACCCCACATCTAGACCTCATTACCTCTGCTTGTTGACCCCTGCCCAGTCTGTTGCCAAGACATTGCATCTGGAATCTCTCGGCCTGGCTAGTGCTCATCCAATTCAGCAGGGTCTCCAGTCCACTCTACACGCAGCCTCCTCCATCACACACCTCCCCCCTCCCCATGTCACTGTCTCTCTCCCCGCTTCCACGTCACACACTCTCCCCACCTCCATCACTCTCTTCCCGCCCCTTCACACTGCCTCCTCCATCACCCCTTCTCCCTCTTGCCCCCCCCATTCCATCATCCCTTTCTCTCTCCCTTCATCACCCCCTCTCCCCTCTCCTTCTGTCATACCCCCTTCTCTTCCCCCCCCACACCACCTCCCCTTGTCAGCCCTCTCTCCCTCCTCCTTGACACCCCACTCTCTCTCTCTCCCTTTCCCTTGTCACCCCAATCTGTTTCTCTCCCCCCTGCTCCTGCCCATACAGGATGGCAGTGGAGTAGGACACACCAGCCAGAGCTTGTTGACTCTGCTTGTTCTTCTTGTCTTCTCTTTTCCTTCCTCTTTTGTTTTCTTCTTCTTCTCTCAGGCCTGTGACTCCCGACCTCCAGCAGCATCCTCCTAGAAATGGCATTTGATCTGCGTGGACTGGAACCAGGGTCCAGCGTGGTCTGTTGTACTGAATTTTTATTTCTGCAACGCTGGAGAGTTTATTTCTCTATTGCCCAAAATCTTGCAACTAAAAGGTGTGACTGGGTATCTTTGTAACTGGCGATGTATAATGTTTTCACTGCACATGTACTCATTGAGTATTTGTGACAATAAATGTTATTCTATTCTATTCTCTCTACCCTACCTCCATCACTGTTTCATCAGACATAAGAGCAGAATTAGGCCATTCAACCCATAGAGTTTGGTCTACCATTCGATCATGGTTAATGTGTTTCTCAACTCCACTCTTCTGCCCTTCTCCCCATGACCCTTGATCCCTTTACTAAATCAAGAACCTGTCTATCTCTGTCTTAAATACATTCAATGACTTGGACTCCACAACCCCTGCAACAATGAGTTCCACAGAGTCACCACCCTCTGGCTGAAGAATTTCCTCCCCATCACAGTTCTAAAGGGTCATCCCCTTGCTCTGAGGCTGTGCCCTCAGGTCCTGGTCTCTCCTACTAGTGGAACCATCTTCTTCACCTTCACTGTATCAGGATCTCTCTGTATTCTGCAAGTCTCAATCAGACCCCTCATGCTCCTAAACTCTGAGTACAAACACAGAGTCCTCAACTGCTCCTCATATGACAAACCCTTTCATTCCTGGGATCATTTTATAAACACAACTCTTTCCTTCTCTGTCACACACTCTCTCTTACGTCTTACTCTCCCCCCCCCCCCCCCCCCCCACCCGCACTCTCCGTCATTCTCTCTCTCCCACCCTCCACCACTCACTCTCTCCCCCTCTGTCATGTTCTGTACTCCTATCATTCTTTCCACTGGCTCCCACCTTCTCAGTTCTTCCATGGAAATAAAAATTCCCCCACACTCCAATACCACTATTTGTTGAAAGGAAAGGATCGATGACCACCGAAGAAACAACATTATGCAGTCATGTAATGAAATTCCATCAAATTAAAGTCGGTCCCTCACTTCCCCCCTCTCTGTGCTCCCTCCCTCAGTGCTCACCCCTCACTTCTTCCTCAGCCCTTCAATCCTCCCGCCACCATCCCTGACCTAGCTCCCCCTTCACTTGCTCCTCATGCTCCCTCATCCCCTCCTGCCTCCACCAGCCACTCCCCTCAGCCTAATCATACCCTCTTGACTCAGAGACTGAGCTCCACCTAGAACCTGGGCTGATGGGAAGATATTCTCATGGGATCTGCAGCATCTCTTTAAAGCCACCGAACAGAAACTGGTCCTTTTAAAAAATTACACCTGTACAACTTTGATCCTGATCCACAGTGTTTTACTGACAACAACATAACTATTATTAACACTGACACGCATGGTTTCTGGAAGATTGTGTCCCAATTAACTGACAGAAAACTTGTCTTTGGTTTTGTATTTTACCCTCAGTGAGAAGCAGCAATGAATCTGACACATTCAGCAACAAGAACTTTTACAGAATACAGCTCACCCCAAGCCAAAAATATCACCACTCCCTCGCTCCACCCACACTGCCCCCTCGATTCCTCACATCACTCCCCCCATGCTGCCCCCTCGGTACTCCCACACTGCCCCCACCCTGGACACCGCCCCCTCCACACCGCTCCCACTCCCGACACCTACCACAGCTGCTTTTCCAATAAATATCAGGAGAAATCTCAGAAATTGTTCACCAGCAAACAAACAATGTCTCTTTATACAATTCAATATCTTAAAAAATAATGTTCCCATCTAGAAAGGTTCAGGAGCTTTGGATTGTATGATTGGCAGAAATACTTTGACTGTAACAAATTCCCTTCTCAGAAACATCAATCCTGGCTTGAAAAGAGGAAGTGTTAGATCGTCAAAGAGAGCAGCAGGACGGTTATGATGAGATTCAGAGCAGAAGACAGAGGGACCTGGCAGCCACTGGTCTCAGTGCTGCAGCTTTGACCTGTCCAACCCCGATAACAGCGGCACTGGAAATTCTCCTGGAACTGCCTGATGTCATCAGATCGCAAGGATCCAGTGAGCAGCAGCTTGGGTCCTGCAGTCACATTCTGCTCCAGGATCTGGAAGCTGTTTGCATTGAGGTGAAGGTAAGCATCAGATTGACTGTCCCTGCGCTCACACCGACCCTGGCCATGGCATAACGTCTGGCTGCAGTACTGTGCAGCCATTGTCACGTTCAGGATGTATCGACCAAAATGCCCTTCCAGGTACCTCCTTAACACCTTACAGTGATCCTAGAGAACAAAAGGGGAACAAGAGTCAAACCTCCTCCAGAACCTGACCATCATCAAACCAAAGATATATCCTGCATTGAGGCAACTCAGAAAATTTGAAATAGAGAATGGGGGGAATGGGAGGAGGAGGAGGAGAGAGCAGCGGAGTGAGTCTCTACACCCCTTCTCCCACAGCAAACATAATCAGATTCAATGAAGCCAGTGCCATGTCCTGCAGGTCTCTGTATAATGACTGCCCCAGGGACAATGAACACTAGGTGGGATCCTGGCTGAAACCATTAGCCCAGTGACAAACTCCCCTTGACTGAGATCATTGAGCAGCTCTGTCTTGGTTGGACCTGGAAAGGTCCAGTAACCCAGGGGAGGCAGAACAGAGGAGTCACTCAGTGCATTAAAGGGGAAGATGGTCATGAAGCAAAAATTATAAAGCAACTGAGCAGTTTAGCAGGGATGACAAAGGGTTAATCCTCACCTCACTGTTACTGTAATCTGCATCACCCCAAAAAATGATTCCAGCTGCTCCCAGGGCTGCAGTCTCTCCAATGGTTGTCAGCAAATCCCGCTGTGTAAAAGAGAACAACAGAACTGAAGTTACCAAACTAGCACAGATCCAATTTGGAAATTGTCTCCTTACACACTGACTGTTCCCCAGCCTACCATTTTTATGTTCAAACCTAAAAAATGTTGGCAAACTATTGGATTGTGTAGGCACCAGCCTGCACACTCACTATCAGTTTCCAGGAATCACCTGAACCCCTTTTCACCAGCGACCTATTCAGGAACTGGCTCAGACCCAGACTGTGCCAAAAGACAAATACCTGACAGCAGACAGAGCAGAGTGTCCCACAGTCAGCGTCGCAGTGAGCACAGTTGAGGTGGCATGGTGCCTCAGTGGTTAGCACTGCTGCCTCACAGCGCCAGGGACCCAGGTTCGATTCCTGCCTCGGGCGACTGACTGTGTGGAGTTTGCACATTCTCCCCGTGTCTGTGTGGGTTTCCTCTGGGTGCAGGCCAGGTGCAGGCCCGTAGTGATAGGTGCATTAGTCAGGGATAAATGTAGGGTCGGGGAATGGGTCTGGGTGGGTTACTCTTCGGAGGGTCAGTGTGGACTTGTTGGGCCAAAGGGCCTGTTTCCACACTGTCGGGAGTCTAATCTAATCAGTGAGCATCGCAGTGAGTGAGATGGGGTGAGGCGAGCAGTCAGTTCATGTTTAAAAGTGTGACATCACACAAAATCTATAATTTCATTGGCTGGTAAGAAACAGCTGTTAGAGACTATCTGTAAGTTTCCATAAATTAGAAAAGTCTATTGTTATGCACTAGAGATAAGTAAAAGTCAAAACGTTACAATGAAATACCATAAGTAAACCAAAGTAGGCAGAGGGAAGGAGAGTAAAGTCAATGTTAGAGTAGTAAGTTTAAGACTAAGTGATGGCAAGGCAGGGAGCTCAGTCCCATGTGGTGCATGACTAACATGTGGGAAATCTTCATTGCTCCAGGCACTCTGAATGGCCACATCTGTAGGAGGTGTCCTCAATCTGATCAGCCTGAGAGAGGGATTCACAGCTTCAATGTCAGATGGACAAACAGCAATGCATCCTTGAGGCTGGGTGTTATGTGGACAGCACATTTTTAAACATGGTCACCCTGCCTTTAAAGAAGGGCAGTCAGAAAGGGGAATGGGTGCTCAGTCAGAAGAAGAGAGGCAGGAAATCTCCAGAGTGCGGTGCACCCGAGAGCAGTTTCTCTGGGTTACAATGCAGCTGACTCTGTAGCCACCACCGCTCCAGATCACATCAAAGCTGTGTTCCTATCAAAACAGCTCTCTTTAGAAGGTAAATAGAAGCAAAAACTAAAAATAAACTAAGAAGAGAAAATAGCAAATAAAAGAACGAGAGAAAGCCTGGATGATGCCTACTCCACCACTGCCGCCATCTTGAAAAATATGTTCAAAACTGTTCACAGTTTCTCTTAGTTAGGAAACAGTGAAAGTGACAATTCTTCTGGGGAGTGCAGTCACAGCCCAGCTGCAGAAGGTGGGGAGCAGAAAAAGAGGGAGAACAATAGTGGTAGGAGACTCAATAGAGGGGAGTACAGACAGGTGATTATGCAGCCTCAGACACGACTCTATGATGGGGTATTGTCTCCGTGGAGCTAGGGTCAAGGATGTTACTAATGGCTCTGAAGGGCAAGGACAGACAGCGTGGCTTACAGTGTGTTATCAGATCATGGTACCAATGACAACTGCAGAAAGAGGGATGAGATCCGGCAACACAAATTAAGAGAGCAGAGAAGCAGATTAAAATTTGTAATCTCTGGAATTAGTTCCAGTGCCATGTGCCACTGAGTATAAGAGTAGGTACGTAGAGTTGATGCTCTTGTGGCTAAAGAGCGAGAGCCGCTGGTAGGTCTTTACATTTCTGGTTCACTGGGTCAACGTTTCTGGGGACAGTGAGACCTGAACAACTTCCTATGGATTACACTTGAACCGGAAGGGGTCCAGCATCCTCACGGAGAAGTTTGTGAATGCAGTCAATGGAGGGGAATGAGATACAGAGTGGAGGTACAGTACAGGGTGATGCACAAACAAGTTTTGAAGAAGAAACAATTCAGTCTGGAAGGCAGTGAGAATACTGACAAGTTAAGGCACAAAGGGAGAATAGCAAGGCTGGGTGGCATTTATTTTAATGTATGTTTTGTGAGTAAGGCAAGTGAGTTGAGGGTTGATTAACATACAGGGATCATTGACATCAGGGAGACACTGTTGAAGGAGGGACAGGACTGGCAACTCAATATTCCAGGGTATAGAATCATCAGACAATACAAGGAGGTGTAAAAGAGGAGGTGGTACGACAATATTGATCTATTATTACCCTGAAGAGGGAAGATATTTTCAAAGGTTCCTCAATTGAGGATATATATTAGATTAGATTAGGTTCTCTACAGTGTGGAAACAGGCCCTTTGGCCCCCAACAAGTCCACACCGACCCTCCGAAGAGTAACCCACCCATTTCCCTTTGACTAATGCACCTAACAGTATGAGCAATTTAACATGGCAAATTCACCTGAACTGCACATCTTTAGACTGCGGGAGGAAACCGGAGCTCAAAAAGGAAATGAGGAGAGCAAAACGCAGACATGATAAAACAGTGGCTGGTAACATTAAGGAAAAGCCAAAGGTGTTTTATAAGTATATTAGAGGCAAGAAAATATCCAGGAAAAGAGAAAGCTCATTAGGGACTAATGTGGAGCTGAAAATCATAAGTGAGGTTATAAACGAGCGTTTGTATCTATATTCACTCTAGGAGGATGACATAGGTCTAGAAATAAGGAAGAGGGACTGTGAGATACTTGACCAATTTTACATTGACAGAAGGAGGCATTAGCAGCTTGAAAGTGGATAAATCCCCAGGCCCAGATGACATGTATCCCAGGCTGGTGTGGGAGGCGAGGGAGGAGATTGCAGGGGATCTGACATTAATTTTCAAATCCTCTCTGGCCATAGAAGGAGTGCCAGAGGACTGCAGGAAAGCTGACAGGGTACCAGTATTCAAGAAGGGAGTAAGGGAAAATCCATGAAATTATAGGCCAGTGAATCTAACAGCTGTGGTAGGGAAACCATTGGAAAAAAATCTGAGGGACAGAACGGAGAGAAAATTAATCAATGATATTCAACATGGTTTTGTCAAGGGGAAATCATGTCCAATAAATTTGATTGAATGTTTCAAGATGACGACTAGATGTTTGGATGAGGGTAGTGCAGTTGAGTTTGTCGATGTACTTCAGTCAGGCTTTTAATAAGGTAAAAACAAGGACTGCAGATGCTGGAAACCAGATTCTAGATTACAGTGGTGCTGGAAAAGCACAGCAGGTCAGGCAGCATCCAAGGAGCACTGGGGGAAGGTAGCAAAGATTACAATTGGTGAATGGGTGTGTGGATGAAGGTGATAGGTCAGAGAGGAGGGTGGAGTGGATAGGTGGAAAGGAGGATAGGCAGGTAGGACAGGTCATGAGGGCGGTACGGAGCTGGAAAGTCGGAACTGGGGTAAGGTGGGGGAAGGGGAAATTAGGAAACTGGTGAAATCCACATTGATGCCTTGGGGGTGAAGTGTTCCGAGGCGGAAGATGAGGCATTCTTCCTCCAGGCGTCTGGTGATGAGGGAGCTGCGGTGAAGGAGGCCCAGGACCTCCATGTCCTGCTTCCCCCACCTCACCCCAGCTCCAACTTCTAGCTCAGCACCGCCCTCATGACCTGTCCTACCTGCCTATCCTCCTTTCCACCTATCCACTCCACTCTCCTCTCTGACCTATCACCTTCATCCACACACCCATTCACCCATTGTAATCTTTGCTACCTTCCCCCACCCTCCTCTCTGATCTATCATCCCTATTCACCTATTGTATTCAATGCTACTTTGTCCCCACCCCACCCCCCTCTCATTTAGCTCTCCAGTCTGCAGGCACCCTGCCTCTATTCCCGATGAAGGGCTTTTGCCCGAAACATTGACTTTCCTGCTTTTTAACAAGATAGCCTTACAGTGGCAGACTGGTTAAGAACCTGAGAGCCCTTGAGATCCAGGACAATGTGACAGATTGGAACTGCCAAAATTGGCTTTGTGGCAGGAAGCAGAAGGTGATCATTGAAGAGTGTCTGGCTCTCTGGAAGCCTGCACTCAGTGGCATACACAGGGTTTAGTGCTGTGTCCCTTGCTGTTTAAGGTGTACATTAATAATCCTAACATCAGAAATATGATCAATTGTTTGCTGACAAAAATGGGTGGTGTGCTAAATCGTGAAGAGGCAGGCCTTAGACTACAGAGTGATAGAGATAAAACTATAAGATATAGATAGGAGCAAAATTAAGCCATTCAGCCCATTGAATCTGCTCTGACTAAAGTAATTCTACAATAATCCCACTTTCCTGCACTTGGTCCATAGCCTCGAATGTTATGACACTTCAACTGCTCATCTAAATACTTCTTACAGGTTGTGAGGTTTCCCCCTTTAACTATCCTCCCAGGCAGTGCACTCCAGACCCCCACCTTCTGGGTGGAAAAACATTTCCTCAAATCCCCTTTAAACCTCCTCCTTTCACTTTAAACTATGCCCTTTTACTAAGTCGAACAGTTACTTTCTATTCATCCTATTCATGCCCCTCAGATTCCTCTCCATCTCTATCAGGTCTTCCCTTAGCCTGCCCTGTTCCAAAGAAAACAACCTGTGCTTATCCAGCCTCTCGTCATAGTTACGCTGCTCCATTCCAGGCAACATCCTGGTGAATCTCCCTCTGCATCCCCCTCCAGTGCAATCACATCCTTCCCAAAGTGCAGTGACCAGACCTGTACACAGTACTCCAGCCATAGCCTGACCAAAGTGCTGTACAGCTCCAACATAACCTCTCTGCTTTATAATCAATGCAATGACTGATAAAGGTAGGTGTCCCATAGTCCTTCTTAACTATCCTATTAACCTGTCCTGGAACCTTCAGTGACCTGTGGATAAGCTCTCCAAGATTCCGCTGTTCCTCTGAGCTTTCTACTGTCCTGCCATTGAGTGCTCCCTTGTCCTGTTCCTTCTTCCAAAGTGCATCACCTCACATTTACCAGGGTGAAATTTCATTTGTCACTGATCTGACCAATCCATTTATATTCTCCTGTAACCTAACAGCTTCCTCTTCACTATCAACTACCTGGCCAATTTTTGTGTCATCCAAAGTTATTTATCTTCCTACACCAATTCTCATTGATATCCTTTATGAATATTGCAAACAATGAGGGACCCATCACTGATCCCTGTGGTACACCACTGCACACCAGGTTCCACACACCACATTCTCGCACCACCCTCTCCCTCCTGCTATGAAGCCAATTTTGGATCCACCTTGTCATGTTATCCTGGATCCCATATGTTCACTTATCTCATATGGAATGGAGTTTAGCTGGTAAGATGGACACAGAACTGGCTTAGTCATTGGAGACCAAGAGAAGTGGTAGAAGGATACTTTTTGAAATGGAGGTTTGTGACAATTGGTGTTATACAGGGACCAGTGCTGGGACCTCTGCTGTTCATGATCTACATAAATGATTTTGAAGAAAGCGTGGCTTGTCTAATTAGTAAATTTGCATACAATACAAAGATTGGCAGTGTTTGGAGGTTTGGCAGATAATGGGGAGGATTGTCAGAGGATACAGCAGGATATAGATCAATTGGAGGTATGGGCAGAATAATGGCAGATGGAATTTAATTCAGACAAATGTGAGGTGATGCATTTTGGAAGATCAAGTACAGGTGGAAATTATACAGTGAATGGCAGAACCCTGAGGAATATTGATATGCAGAGGGATCTGGGTGTGCAGGTCCACAGAAGGTGACAGTGCAGGTAGTTATGGTAATAAATGTCTATGGCATGCTTGCCTTCATTGGAAAGGTCGAAAAGTGTGATGCTGGAAAAGCACAGCAGGTTAGGCAGCATCCGAGGAGCAGGAGAATCAACTTTTCAGGTATATGTCCTTCCTAAGGAATTTTGGATGATGGGTGTTTGCTGAGAGATAAATAGGAGGGGTTGTGGGGTGGTGCTGGGGGTGGGGGATGGGCAAGTTGTTGGGAAGGTCGATCCAGGTGGGGACTGATGGTGATAGGTCGGATCAGAGGGTGGAGTGGATAGGTGGGACAATTGGACAGTCATTGGAAGGGGCATTGAGTATAAGGATAAGCAAGTTAAACTACAGGTTTATAGAACTTTAATTAGGCCACGCTTGGAATATTGTGTACAGTTCTGGTCACCACACTACCAGAAGGATGTGAATGCTTTGGAGAGGTACAGAGAAGTTTTTTTTAAATTTTTAAATAATTTGTGGGATATGAGCATCACTGGCTGGGCCCAGTATTTATTGCCCGTCCCTAGCTGCCCTTGAGAAGATGGTGGTGAGCTGATTTTTTGAACCGCTGCAGTCCATGTGATGTGGGTTGACCCACGATGCTATTAGGAGGGAATTCCAGGATCTTGACCCAGCAACAGTGAAAGAAAGACAATATATTTCCAATTCAGGATGGTGAGTGGCTTGGAGGGGAACTTGAAGGTAATGGTGTTCACATTTATCTGCTGCCCTTGTCTTTCTAGATGAAAGCGGTCGTAGGTTTGAAAGGTACTGCCTGAGAATTCTTGGTGAGTTTCTGCAGTGCATCTTGTAGATAGTACACACCACTGCTACTGAGTGTTGGTGGGGGAGGGAGTGAATGTATGTGGATGCAATGCCAATCAAGTGGCTGCTTTGTCCTGGATGATGTCAAGTTTCTGGAGAATTGTTGGAGCTGCACCCACCCAGGCAAGTGAGGAGTATTCCATCACACTCCAAACTTGTGCCTTGTAGATGGTGAACATCAGGAGTCAGGAGGCGATTTAATCGCCACAGTATTCCTAGCCTCTGACCTCCTCTTGTAGCCACTGTGTTTATGAGATGAGTCCAGTTTAGTTTCTGGTCAATGATAACTCCCCAAGACGTTGTTGTGGGGGATTCAATGATAGTAACACTGTTGAATGTTGAGGGGTGGTGGTTAAATCGTTTCTTATTGTGATGATCCTTACAGGATCTGTATCCCCGGGTTCTCTTCCTTTTCATGTATTCATCCAGCTTTGGTGGGTTCCTTGATCCCACCACGGCAGGTGGTGGAATTTGAATTCAATAAAAGAAAACTCTGGAATTAAGAATCAGGAAGTCATTGTCGATTGTTGGAAAACCCCATTTGGGTCACTAATGTCCTTTAGGGAAGGAAACTGCCATCTTTACCTGGTTTGGCCTACATGTGATTCCAGACCCACAGCAAATTGGTTGACTCTCTGTTGCCCTCTGAAACAGAGTCAAGATTAGAGTGGGGCTGGAAAACCACAGCAGGTCAGGCAGTATCCAAGGAGCAGGAAAAATCGATGTTTCGGACAGGAGCCCTTCATTAGGAATCCTGCCTGAAATGTCAATTTTCCTGTTCCTCAGATGCTGCCTGATCTATTGTGCTTTTCCAGCATCACTCTAATTTTGACTCTGATCTCCAGCATCTGCAGTCCTCACTCCTGCCCTCTGAAACAGCCTAGCAAGCCATTCAGTTTTACCAACTGCTACAAAGTCTCAAAGAAATGAAACGTTGCGAATGACCGGACACTGGCCTAGGCACCAGAAAAGGCAACGGCACATACCGCCCTGTCAACCCTGCATAGTCCTCCTCACTAACATCTGGGGGCTAGCACCAAATCTGGGAGAGCTGTCTCACAGACTAGTCAAACAACAGCCTGACACAGGCATACTCAAAGAATCATAGCTTACAGACAAAGTCCCAGACACCACCATCACCATCCCTGATTGTCCTGTCCCAATGGCAAGACAGACCCAGCAGAGGGAGCAGCTCAGTGGAATACAGTCAGCAGGGATTTGCTCCAGGAGTCCTCAACGTTGACTCTGGACCCCATGAAGTCTCATGGTTTCAGGTTAAACACAGGCAAGGAAACCTCCTACTGATTACCATGTACCGTCCTCCCTGGGCTGATGACTTTGGTTAGGCCACAGTTGGAGTACTGTGTGCAGTTCTGGTCGCCTCACTTTAGGAAAGATGTGGAAGCTTTGGAGAGGGTGCAGAGAAGATTTACCAGGATGTTGCCTGGAATGGAGAGTAGGTCGTACGAGGATAGGTTGAGAGTTCTCGGCCTTTTCTCGTTGGAACGGCGAAGGATGAGGGGTGACTTGATAGAGGTTTATAAGATGATCAGAGGAATAGATAGAGTAGACAGTCAGAAACTTTTTCCCCGGGTACAACAGAGTGTTACAAGGGGACATAAATTTAAGGTGAAGGGTGGAAGGTATAGGGGAGATGTCAGGGGTGGGTTCTTTACCCAGAGAGTGGTGGGGGCATGGAATGCGCTGCCCGTGGGAGTGGTAGAGTCAGAATCATTGGCGACCTTTAAGCGGCATTTGGACAGGTACATGGATGGGTGCTTAATCTAGGTTAGAAGTTCGGCACAACATCGTGGGCCGAAGGGCCTGTTCTGTGCTGTATTGTTCTATGTTCTATGTTCTATGAATCAGTATCCTCCATGTTGAACAACAATTGGGGGAAACACTGAGGATGGAAAGGGCACAAAATGTATTCTGGGAGGATTTCAATATCCACCATCAAGAGTTGCTTGGCAGCAGTACTACTGATCAAGCTGGTCGGGTCCTAAAGGACATAGCTGTTGGACTGAGTCTGTGGTAGGTGGTGAGGGAACCAACAAGAGGGAAAAACATGCCTGACCTCATCCATAACAATCTGCCAGCTGCAGATGCATCTGTCCGTGACAGTGAGAGAGATCACTGCAAGGTTCTTTTGAAGACAAAGTCCCACCTTCACATTGAGAATACCCTCCATTGTGTTGTGTGGCACGATCACCGTGCTAAATGGGACAGACTTCAAACAGATCAAACAACTCCAGACTAGGCATCCATGAGGCGCTGTGGGCCATCAACAGCAGCAGAACTGTACTCCAGCACAATCTGTCACCTCATGGACTGGCATATGCCCCACTCACCCATTACCATCAAGCCTAGGATCGACCCTGGTTCAATGGAGAGTGCAGGAGGGCATGACAGGAGCAGCACCAGGCATAACTGAAGATGAGGTGTCAACCTGGTGAAGCCACCAAACAGGATTACTTGCATGGCAAACAGCATAAGAGTAATACCACAACTAATGGATCAGATTTAAACTCTTCAGTCCTGTCACATCCAGTCATGTATGGTGGTGGACAATTAAACAACCTACTGGAGGAGGAGACTCCATAAATATCCCCATCCTCAATGATGGAAGAGTCCAGCACATTAGTGCAAAAGATAAGGCTGAAAGTTTCGCAGCAATCTTCCAGTATCTGGAACACACTGCCAGAGGTGGTGGTGGAAACAGACACAACAGCAGAATTCAAGAAGCACCTGGATGAATAAATGAATAAGAGGGGAATAGAGGGATACGGATCCTGTAAATGAAGACAGTTTTAATATGGAAGGGCAAAATGTGTCAGCACAGTTCTAGAGGACAACAGGGTCTCTTCCTGTGCTGTATTGTTCTCTACACCTTCTTTAACAGTTTATGTGAGACCTTGTCAAAAACTTGGTTGAAATCCAGATAAACTATATCAACTGCCCTCAATTCATCAATACACCTGATCACCTCCTCGAAATATTCAATCAAATCCATTAGGCTTGACCTTCCTCTAACACAACATCATTATCCTTGACAGCTGAACAGATAGGCCAGCAATGTAACTGTGACGTCACCACCTCCCATTTGGCAGATTGTAATATTTTAAATGATAAAAGGATTTGATAGATGCAGACAAATGATTTCTTCAGCTGGGTTGGTGGGAGGGAAGGGGGTAGATCTGAACCAGGAGTAGAATGTTAAAGTTTGAGCCAGGCAGGAAGCATTTCTACATAAGTGGTCATTTCTGTAACCATGTAAGATGCCGAAAACTGTAGAGGGAAATGGACAATACCACAGTCCAGCAGTAGTGAGTATTCCAGCAAGGCCCAGATGGAGGCACATTTACACTTGAGTCTAACCCTGTGCTGTCCCTGTCCTGGGAATGTTGGTGGGGATTGGGTGAAGGGAGCTTTACTTTGTAACTACCCCCATGCGATCGCTGCCCTGGGAGTGTTTGATGGGGCAGTGTGTTGAGGAAGCTTTACTGTGTATTTAGAAAAGGAATTGTGAAGGTGATTATTAGGGTGAATAGGAAGTGGCTCTCACCTGGGTTAGCAGCTTGAAGGTGTGACTATAAGTCGGCCGTGAGTACACAAACACAGGTAGTGAGAAGTTGACACTGTGCAGCTCAGACACTCGCAGAGCCTCCTTGATCCTGGAGCGGACAAACCTGATGGCATTGCTGCTGGACTGTAGCATTGAGTCCAGGTAGATGGAGGGGAAGATTGCTGTGCTGTTGGTCCACAGCCAGCTCAGCAGCTCGTTCCGGGATATCTCCACGTCTGGACAGCGGCCCGTGTAATTGGCCACGTTATTCTTATAGTCATGATTGTAGCAGTCGGGGAACAGATAGAAGCCCCACAAACTGTGTGGCCGGAAGTTTCTCGCCTTGCGCAGAGTCTCGACCATGAACCTCTGCGCTGATTGTTCAAACTCAAACTGGGCCTGTCTGTTGACTTGAATCTCAGGCCAATCCGGGTGTTTCTCAGACACCAGACGCCGGGAATTATTCCGGTAAATCTCCTTGTCCTTCCAATTCCGAATCCAGAGAGGCCTCCACTCCTCCCAGTCGATCACTGCTAGACCCTTGGTGGTCTGTGACCTCATATAACGCTCAATGTCTCTCTCCATTGCGGTCAGGTGTTCCAGGAGGCTACTGTTCTGTGGGACACCACCATTCACTGCTTGCTGACCCTGGTAATAAGGGTATTTACCCAGCCTTTCTTTGTAGAAGATGGTTAAATTCTGGTTATAAAAGCCTTCATTTGGAGATGATGTTATGTCAAACATGCTGAGGTCCAGATTGACTGAGTGACGGACACAATCCTGTGTTGGTGCATTCCAAACAGTCACAAAGGGTTTATTCCCAAATCGGGAGCTTTGTTTCAGCTGACCTCTGCTCTTTGACACCAGGAGGGTCACCACACAGGCCAGAGCCTTAGCAACAGAAGCGGCTCTTTGGGCCATGACTCCTCTGCCTTTCAGTCAGTCACCCTCCTGTTTCTGGAGAAGCTCTGGTTCCAGTTTATCCTCAACTCCAGAGCCTGAAACAGAGAAAACCATTGAGAGTACAGAGTACAGTCACATCATATCCACACACTGTCTTACTTCCATTTACCCTCCACTCTCCGGCAGGTTTCTAATGCCCATACCAGCCTTCTACCTCCTTGCCACAGCCTCTCCTTTACCCACAGCTTATCCACACAAACCCCCCAACCCCCACCCCCCCAACACACAGACTCTCATTGAGGCAACAGAAACATAAATTATAGGAGCAGGAGGAGACCATTTGGCCCTTTGAGCCTGCTCCGCCATTCATCACGATCATGACTGATCATCCAACTCAGTAGACTAAACCTGCTTTCTCCCCATAACCTTTGATCCCACTCGCCCCTACAGCTATATCTAGCCACCTCTGGAATACATTCAATGTTTTATCATCAACCACTTCCTGTACTAATGAGTTCCACAGGCTCACCAATCTTTGGGTAAAGAAACGTCTCCTCATCTCCATCCTAAATGGTCTACCCTGAATGCACAGACTGTGACCCCTGGTTATTGGACACACCCATCATCAGGAACATCCTCACTGCGTCCACCCGGTCTTGTCCTGTTAGACCTTCGTAAGTCTTTATGAGATTCCCCCTCATTCATCTGAACTCCAGTGAAAACAATCCTAATCTTGTCAATCTCTCACATGCCAGTCCCACCATCCCTGGAATCAGCCTGGTACACTCCCTCAAGAGCAAGGGCATCCTTCCTCAGAAAAGGAGAACAAAACTGCACACCATATTCTAGTTGTGGCCTCACCAAGGCCCTGTATAACTGTAAGAACACATCCCAGCTCCTGGACTTGAAACCTCGCAATGAAGGCCAACATACCATTTGCTTTCTTCACCACCTGCTGCACCTTTCCCTTCAGTTCCTAAGTCAACAATTGAACATAATGATTATGAAGAGATAGCACCAGAAAATATTGGGAAAGTGAATTAATGTTAGTGAAAGTCTTTTCTATCCTTGCAAAGGGGAAGTTGGACATAGACCCCACTGGCTCTACAGGGCAGCACAGTGGCTCAGTGGTTAACACTGCTGCCTCACCGTGCAAGGGACATGGGTTCAATTCCAGCTTCAGGGGACTGTCTGTGGGGAGTCTGCATGTTCTCCCCGTGTCTAAGTGGGTTTCTTTCAGGTGCTCCGGTTTCCTCCCACAGTTCAAAGTTCAGGTGGTTGGCCCTGGGAAATGCAGGGTTACAAGGATAGGGTACAGGGATAAGTCTGGCGTGTGGGATGCTCCTTGCAGAGTCAGTATGAACTTGTTGGGCCAAAGGGCCCATTTCCACAACGTAGCGATTCGAGGAAATCTCTCAAGTCATTCCCAACATACTTCACCTGATCCCAATTTTGTTCTGTTCATCCTGAATCTGCTTAATCCCAATTCCCAGCCCCTTTCCCCAGATTTGAAAATCTACCAGCAACCTTCAGCTATTCAGAAAATGGGGCCACGGTGCAAAACAATGGAATTTCTGGTGTGAGATTTTAGCTCACTTAGCCTAACACTGTCTTAAATTACATACCAATTACAGACAAGTTTGCTCTACATACCAGCCAGCAGCAGAACTCCAAGACTGATGTAATCTCCCCAGACAGTTCCACTCTGAATGCCACACCTCACCCACCCCACCCCATCTGCCCGAGACAAAGCGCAAACCCCACGAGATAAACAAAGCAACAGGGCAGACTCAGACACGATGGTGGAAGAATTCTCCCAGTTCTTGTTCTGAGCTGACAGGAGATCAAACACCTACCTGTCTTGTCAAGTCCTGGAAATAAATTAGCAAGTGTTACTGACTGCTGCACACTTACACACACGAGGTTTGTGATCCTGCACTGGGTCTGATTCACTGATCCTTGACACAATAGCCCAGTTTGATACTAAAAGGAAAAACTGTTTCATTTCAAACAACAAACTATCATCAAGGTCACTTCTAAAGTCTGGGAACTGACTGAGGGAGAAAAGGAATTCAGCCTGGCCCTGTATCCCTCTGCCCACACCCTACACAACCATCCTAGAGACCCCCTACCCTTCCTGAACACTAGTTATTACAATCAAGTCATTTGGAAGATCTCAATCGCTCTTTGTTCAGAGGTAGTGTAAGAGTTTGTTCAGGGTGAGGGACATTTTATACAAACTATGTGGCCATGAAAAGAGCCTGAAGTTATTTGATGCAGTTTCTAACTTTTAAAGTTATTGTACACTCAAGGCCAGGAGCAGCAGAACTCAGCAGTTGCGTCAGCAGTTTGTACTGTGGGAGCTGACCTCAGTGTGAGGGCTGATGGAGGACAGAGTTTAATTCATTCCTGATACTTCATTGGACATGGGCATCACTGGCTGGGCCAGCATTTATTGCCCGTCCCTGGTTGCTCGCGAGAAGGTTCTGCCTTCTTGAAGTGCGTAGTCCACGCGTAAATCATTTGAAAAGATGGAAACCATGTTGGTGGGAGGTCGGAACATGCAATGATTCCGTTAATCCGCTCAAAGGGAACACTGATGTCACCTGCTTGGTTTATGGAGATTGGGGAAGTACTAATTAGAACCACACACTCCACCCCAAGTCCTCTTACCCAATACCGTCTCCACTCTCACAACCTTCTGGATTCTCCAATTCTGGTCTCTTGAGCATCCCTGGTTTTAATGCACGTCCCTTGTTACCCTGCCTCCAACTGCCTGGATCCTAAGATCAGCAATTCCCTCCTTAAATACCTCAACAGCCTGGCCAGCGATGCCTTCATCCTGTGAGTAAATGAATAAAGAAACTTCTCACTGGCTACAGGACATTTGGTAAAGTCTCCTTTGACAAAGCTCGGGGTCACATGACTGAATGACCTTGCTCAAATGTAAAACCTTATCAGTGACTGGCATCTTAATCAATATGTCAAACCCCTTATTAAACATCAGTTAAACTCCAGCTGGTATATTGTATTAAGTTATCGGCACTACGTTTTAATGCCTCAGAGAAACGATTGACTCAGGTAATACTAAAATGAAGGAATTCAACAAAATAGAAAAACTGGGAAGGACAAAGAACAATACAACACAGGAGCAGGCACTTCTGCCCTCTGAGCCTGCACCTACACATTTTGTCCTTCCACATTAAAACTGTCTTCACTTACAGGATCTGTATCCCTCTATTCCTACCTAGTCATATATTCATCTAAATGTTTCTTCAATGCTGCCATTGTGTCTGCTTCCACCCCCTCCTCTGGTAGTACCTTCCAGCCACTCACCACCCTTTGTGTGAAAAATGTGGCTCGCACATCGCAGTTAAACTTACCCCCCACCCCTGCACCTTGAACCCGTGGCCCTAGTAATTGGCCCTTCCACCATGGAAAAGGCTTCATACTTTCCACTCTATCCATGCCATTCACAATCTTATAAACTTCTATCAGGTCTTTCCTCAACCTTCTGCATTCCGTTTCTTCTTAGCTAAAATCCGCCATTCAAGGCAACATCCTGATAAACCTTTTCTGCATCCTCTCCAAAGCATCCACATCCTGCTAGTAGTGTGGTGACCAGAACTGTACACAATATTCCAACTGTGGCCTAACTAAAATTCTATAAAGCTGCAGCATAACTTGTCTATCCTTATACTCAATGCCCCTTCCAATGAAGGCAAACATATCATAGGCCTTTTATTACTATATCTACCTTCAGTGGTCTGTGGGCCTGCACATAAATACTCCCAAGAGCTCTACCATTCCCTTTAAAAATTTCCACCTACACTTGACCTTCCAAAGTGCGTCACCTCACATTTGTCCAGATTACACTCCATATGCCATTTTTTTGCTCATGCCTTTGACTGATCGATACCTTGGTATATTCTCTGACAATCCTCCTCACTATCTGCAACTCCAACAATCTTTGTATCATCCGCAAGTTACTAATTATGTTTTCCTCCAAATTATTTATGTAGATCACAAACAGCAGAGGTCCCAGCACTGATCTCTGTGGAACACCACAAGTCATAACCTTCCATTCTGAAAAGCATCCTTCTACTGCTGGGACTTCTACCCTGTCTCCGATGACTACTTTAGTTCTGTATCCATCTTGCCAGCTCACCCTGATAACATGTGACTTCACCTTTTATACCAGACTGCCATAAGTGACCTTGTCAGAGATTTTACTGAGGTCCATGTAGACAACGGCAACTGCTTTTCCCTCAATTATCTTTGTTGCCAACTCTAAAAAACTTGATCAAGCTGGGATCACACTCCTTAGAGTGGTTTACAAAATTATGAGGGGCATGGATAGGATAAATAGGCAAAGGCTTTTCCCTGGGGTCGGAGAGTCCAGAACTAGAGGGCATAGGTTTAGGGTGAGAGGGGAAAGATATAAGAGAGACCTAAGGGGCAACTTTTTCATGCAGAGGGTGGTACGTGTATGGAATGAACTGCCAGAGGAAGTGGTGGAGGCTGATACAATTGCAACATTTAAGAGACATTTGGATGGGTATATGAATAGGAAGGGTTTGGAGGGATATGGGCCGGGTGCTAGCAGGTGGGACTAGATTGGGTTGGGATATCTGGTCGGCACGGACAGGTTGTTTCTATGCTGTACATCTCTATGACTCTATGTTCGAGGGAGCTGCTTAAAAATTGAAGTTTTATTGTTCTTCCTTATTTCCAAGGCATCTCTAAGAGTCAGTGGGGGAGCAGTGAACACAGGCTTCAAGCAAATGAACAAAATAATTATCCAGTGTGTTATTAAGTACCTGGGGCAGCTACTTGAAATGCTGCACAGGAACGTCTAACAGTGTCAGTCTGTGTAGGGGATTAGAGTTTAATTAGTACAGTCGCATGTCAATGGTTTATAACCATTTACCTGTAGCTAGAGTCTAGTTATGATAAATAGTCATTCTTTTTAATTGCAGAAACCTGGTCTGTTCTTTCTGTCAACCTGGGTCTAAACAATAGGAAAATCAGAAGTCTCTATACCTCTATAAAATCTTTTTAATTTTTGTGATGACTCCAATAGTGGTGCTAGATTTCCAGCATGAAACCCGAGTGGAGGCTAACAGTGAGATTGTTTGGAAAGTTATTTCAAGCAGCTAGGATGGGCACAATCAATTGAATGGCTTCTCTCAAGTATTTGTAATCTTGTGACAGTTTATTTCTCTAATGTAACTAAAATCCAGCTCAGCCATGGCCATTTGGCTCACCAGGTCCATATGAATGAGCCTGCTTCCCACAAACCTCATCAGTCCTTAGTTCACCACAAGTTGTCACTACATCCTGCCATCCTTCCTTCCCTGTAATGTTTAACCTGCATCACTCTGAACACCATCCACAGCATTCAACTGGTTACCCACATTTGGAGCATGTTCACATTCTCCCCAGTCTCTGTGGGAAGAAGTTTGCAAATTTCAAATTGAACTGTTTTTAAATATGTCCTAATAATTTTCTAAACAAAGTTTAGGGAGAGAAAGGTTTCTCCGGAATTTGCCATGGGTTTGGTTAGTGGCTGGGCTACTTATCAGTCGCTGCTATGACTAAGATACTCTCTGTCCCTCTTTCTTGCTGTCTCAGTCTCTCTCCCGCGCCCTATCTCTCGCTGTCTTTCTTTCCATGTCCCCATCTCTCAGTGTCTTCGTTTCTAGCTGTTTTGTCTTTCTATCTCTCCCTGTTCCTGTGTCTGCCTCTGTCATTTTCCTTCTGTTCCTGTCACATTCTGTGTCTCCATCCTTCTCCTTCTATCCCTGTCACTCTCTGTCTCCCTGTCCGTCCCACACTCTCTCTCTCACACACACTCCCCCACCGTCTCTCCCTCGCAATCTATGTCCCTGTCCTTGTTACCCTCCCCTCCCCTCCCCTCCCTGTCATTCTCTCTCTGTCTGTCTGTTGTTTTACATCATGTTTCTCTCTTGGATTCTGTTACTTTGTCTCAGTTTCCATTGTTCTCTGTTATTTTGTATCAGTTTTCCTCTTACTTTGTATCCAGTTGTTTCCTCCTGTTTCTCGGTGCAGCTCCCCCCCGTCCGCGGCCGGAACACGAGGCCACACGGCGGCCTCAGGCCGGAGATCGATTTAAATCCACTTCCGTGAAGCAGCAGCAGCAGCCGCCCTCCGGCCGCCGGCACCGACCTGAACTGCAGCCCCTCCGCCTCCCCGGGCCCGGGCCTGAGCCCCCGCCGCCCCTCGGCCCATCCCCCGGCTGCTGCTCCCGCCCCTCACACACCCACCTTCCCCAGGACCGACCTCTCCCCAGCTCCCCAACCCCCACCACGGGACCCGCCCCAGGCCCACTTCAACACCACACCCTCACTCAACACGACCCCCCTCCACCGGGACCCACACCCACCCCCCACCTCACCCCCACTCGGGACACTCACCCACCCTCCACCTCACCCCCTCCCCCGGGACCCACACTCACCCCCACCCGGTACCCTCACCCCCCTCCACCTCCCCCCTCCCCCGGGACCCACACCCACCCCCCACCTCACCCCCACTCGGGACACTCACCCACCCTCCACCTCACCCCCTCCCACCGGGTACCCTCACCCTCCCTCCACCTCCCCCCCTCCCACCGGGACCCTTACCCAACCACCACCTCTCCCCAGGACCCTCACCCACCCTCCACCTCACCCCCCCCCCCCCCCCCCCGGGACCCTCACCCACCCTCCACCTCACTCCCCCCCCCCCCCCCCCCGAACCCTCACCCACCCTCCACCTCTCACCAGGACCGTCACCCACCCTCCACCTCTCCCTGGGACCCTCTCCCTGTGACCCACACCCACCCTCCACCTCCACCCGGGACCCACACCCACCCTCCACCTCCACCCGGGACCCTCACCCGCCCTCCACCTCACCCCCACCCGGGACACTCACCCACCCTCCACCTCACCCCCCACCCGGTATCCTCACCCTCCCTCTACCACCCTCCACCTCTCCCTGGGACCCTCACCCACCCTCCACCTCTCCCCGGGACCCTCACTCACCCTCCCCCTCTCCCTGGGACCCTCACTCACCCTCCCCCTCTCCCTGGGACCCTCACTCACCCTCTACCTCTCCCTGGGACCCTCACTCACCCTCTACCTCTCCATGGGACCCTCACTCACCCTCCACCTCTCCCCGGGACCCTCACTCACCCTCCACCTCTCCCTGGGACCCTCACTCACCCTCTACCTCTCCATGGGACCCTCACTCACCCTCCACCTCTCCCCGGAACCGTCACCCACCCTCCACCTCTCCCCGGGACCCTCACTCACCCTCCACCTCTCCCTGAGACCCTCACTCACCCTCTACCTCTCCATGGGACCCTCACTCACCCTCCACCTCTCCCCGGGACCCTCACTCACCCTCCACCTCTCCATGGGACCCTCACTCACCCTCTACCTCTCCATGGGACCCTCACTCACCCTCCACCTCTCCCCAGGACCCTCACTCACCCTCCACCTCTCCCTGGGACCCTCACTCACCCTCCACCTCTCCCCGGGACCCTCACCCCCGCCGGGACCCTCACCCACCCTCCACCTCTCACTGGGACCCTCACCCACCCTCCACCTCTCCCTGGGACCCTCACCCACCTTCCACCTCTCACTGGGACCCTCAAATACCCTCCACCTCCCCCTGGGACCCTCACCCACCCTCCACCTCTCACCGGGACCCTCACCCACACCCACCCTCCACGGGACCCTCACTCACCCTCCACCTCTCCATGGGACCCTCACCCACCCTCCACCTCACCCCCACCCTTGGACACTCACCCACACTCCACCTCTTGCCACCCCCCACCCGGGACCCTCACCCACCCTCCACCTCACCCCCTCCCGGGACACTCACCCACCCTCCACCTCCCCTCCCCCCACCGGGACCCTCACCCACCCACCACCACCCCCTGGGACCCTCACCTACCCTCCACCTCTCACCAGGACCCACACCCACCCTCCACCTCCCCCCCGGGACCCTCACCCACCCTCCACCTCTCCCCGGGACCCTCACTCACCCTCCACCTCTCCCTGGGACCCTCACCCACCCTCCACCTCTCCCCGGGACCCTCACTCACCCTCTACCTCTCCATGGGACCCTCACCCACCCTCCACCTCTCCCCGGGACCCTCACTCACCCTCCTCCCTTCCCCGGGACCCTCACCCACCCTCCACCTCTCCCCGGGACCCTCACTCACCCTCCTCCCTTCCCCGGGACTCTCACCCACCCTCCACCTCTCCCACCCTCCACCTCTCCCCGGGACCCTCACCCACCGTCCACCTCTCACCGGGACCCTCACCCACCCTCCACCTCCCCCCCCCCCAGGACACACAACCACCATCCACCACTCCCCCCGGGACACACTCCCACCCTCCACCACTCCCCGGGACCCTCACCCACCCTCCACCTCCCCCCCAGGATACACAGCCACCCTCCACCACTCCCCCCGGGACACGCTCCCACCCTCCACCACTCCCCGGAACCCTCAGCCACCCTCCACCTCCCCTCCAGGACACACAACCACCCTCCACCACTCCCCCCGGGACACACTCCCACCCTCCACCTCTCCCCGGGACCCTCACCCACCCTCCACCTGTCCCCGGGACCCTCACCCACCCTCCACCTCTCCCCGGGACCCTCACCCACCCTCCACCTCTCCCCGGGACCCTCACTCACCCTCCACCTCTCCCCGGGTCCCTCACCCACCCTCCACCTCTCCCTGGGACCATCGCCCCCCCCCCCCCCACCTTTCCCCTCGACCCTCACCCACCCTCCACCTCTCCCCGGGACCCTCACCCACCCTCCACCTCTCCTCGGGACCCTCACCCACACTCCACCTCTCCTCGGGACCCTCACCCATCCTCCACCTCTCCCCGGGACCCTCACCCACCCTCCACCTCTCCCCGGGACCCCACTCCTCCCCACCCCCCCGGGGACCCTCACCCACCCTTCACCTCTCCCCGGACCCTCACCAACCCTCCACATCCCCCGGGACTCTCACCCACCCTCCACTTCATCCCCCCACCCCCGGGACTCTCACCTACCCTCCACTCCACACCCCGGGACCCACAACTACCCTCCACTCTCCCACCCTGGGACCCTCACCCACCCTCCACATCACCCTGGGACCCTCACCCTCCCTCCAGTTCCCCCCCTCCCATCCCAGGACTCATACCTACCCTCCACTTCCCCCCGGGACCCTCACCCACCCTCCACTTCCCCCTGGGACCCTCACCCACCCTCCACCTCCCCTGAGACCCACACCCACCCTCAACCTCCCCAGGACCTACACCCATCCTCCACCTCCCCTGAGACCCACATGTACCCTCCACCTCCTCTGGAACCCACACCCATCCTCCACCTCCCCTGAGACCTACACCCACACCCACCATCCCTTGGGATCTACACCCTCCCCCATCCTCCACCTCTCCCGGACCTACACCCACCTCTACTATCACCCTCCACCTCCCCTAGGACCTATATCCACCCTTTAACCCCCCCCAGGGACTCTCACCCACCCTTCACCTCCCAGGGTCCTACAGCCACCCCCACCCTCCCCGAGGATCTACACCCACCCCCACTCGCCATCTCCCCCTCCACCAGTACCAACTCCTCATACCCTTGGACGTGGCCTCACCTCTCACCCAGCAACCTCCCTTACCCCCCCCCCTCCCCTCTTTGAAGGTAGCCCAATGCTTATGTACAGTTCTTCCATCAATCTCTCATTCCAGTCAATCTTGCCTAGATTTGTTCTCACCTGCAAAATCCAATCTCCACCAATTGATTTTTCTTACTCTGGGTTGTCCATTGTCACTCTCATTCATCCTCCTGAACCTTATGATACAACTATCACTGTCTCCTAAATGTTTTCTAACTAGTACTTGATCCACTTGGTCCACCTCATTCCCAAGGACCTGGTCCAACAAAGCATCCTTCTGTGTTGAAATGGACTCATGGTGCAGTAGGAAATGCTTCCAAACGCAATCGAAGAATATTTATCCCAGTTGGGTCTTTATTTGGGTAGTTGAAGTTCCCCATCAATGTTAGCATCTCTCTGGGATTGCCCTTCAGATGAGATCTCTATATCCTTTCCACTTGGTGGTGGTCTATACACTATACCATTTTTTGTTTAGCGGTAACCAAATTGATTCGGTCATTTAACCTTCTGGGACATCCCTTTTTTTGATAAAATAAAATGAAATTTTATTGATGTGAATTCCGACAATGGTATCACATACTGCTGAGGTGGTGTGGCAACATGTATCAATTTCATTTTTAAAGAATTATTAGATGTCCTCTTTATTCAGCACTGCAATGCCCTCCTTAGCCAATAGTACTACCCTTCCCCTTGAACAGACTTGATGGGCTGCTCTTAAACCTTATGGTCTTTTTAAGGTGATGGGTCAGTTTCTTGGAGATGACTAGTTATTGGTAGGATTCTTTTCCAGCTGTAAAATCTAAGTCCCTTTCAAGTGGAGTGGACTCAGTGAAAGGAGCAATTGGTGATTACTAGCCCTGTCTCTCACTTTTGTCCAGTGAAAACTGTAGCCTTATGGTATCAGAGTTTAGTGGTGGCACTGAGAGCAAAGAAAATTTACAGCCTAGGAACAGGCCCTTCAGCCTTTCATGCCTGAGCCAATCCAAATCCAGTGTCTAAACCTATTGCCCAATTCCTAACCATCTGTATCCCTCTGCTCCCCACCTACTCATGCATCTGTCCAGATGCATCTTAAATGAATCTACCGTGCCTGCCTCTACCACCTCTGCTGGCAACACGTTCCAAACACCCATCACCCTCTGTGTGAAGTACTTGCTGCATGTATCCCCTTTAAACTTTTCACCTCTCACTTTGAAAGCATGACCTCTCGTTCTTGAATCCTTCACCCTGGGAAAAAGCTTGTCTCTATCCACCCTGTCTGTACCCTTCATCATTTTGTAAACCTCAATCAGGTCCCCCCTCAGTCTCCTTTTTTCTAATGAAAATAAACCTAACCTACTCAACCTCTCTTCATGTCTCTGCACCCTCTCCAAAGCGTCCACATCCTTTTGGTAATGTGGCAACCAGAACTGTACACAGTTCTGAGCTTTGAGTTGGAGGAAAAGTTGGACCTGGACTTACTGGAATCAGCATTCTCTGAGCTGGACTGTACTCTCTGATCATCACAGTTTCCCCTCAACCCTGTAGATACTTTAAAAACACACCCCCTGTCAACATAGTAACTGCACCTTGAAATCTCATGATCTGTGGCTCACCCTGCAGATAATCTATTGAGCAATAAAGGGACCATTCTCTAACCAGATCCTAGTCAAACTGGGGTTAAGGGAAGGCACTAGAGAGGGTGCAGTGAGAGCTCATTGAGTATGATGCTTCTATTGCTAAGTTGGTATTTATAAATGAACAAATGAAGAAATTTGATGAAGAACAGTCTTTTATGATTTTTTCCAGTAACACAATATTCCTTTATGAGGTTTGATTAATTGTCTTGTTAAACTTATTATTGAGGGTTTGTTTATAACAGTTGGGAATACTTATTTATCTATAAGGACTATCTGGAAAAGAAACAGGAAGGTGTTGGACTATCTCTGCATCAAAGTGAATTTCACAACGTGACTTGTAAATGAAGCTAACAGAAGTGCTGTGGATTTCCCACTTTTGATTAAAAATTAAGTGACTTGAAGAAATGGTTAAGTAAAACTTTCGAAGAATGAAAATAAGAGGTTTATTGCCTTAATAACTGAGAAACCTAGTTATGACAGGTGTAGGGCTCCTTATGTTAATGGTTGCTTAACAGGCTTAGCGTTCTGTTCCACAAAAAACACCACAAAGGTGGTTTAGACCCTCTCCTGACATCCTTCTAAGTGGACGAGATCAATTCTCAAAGATCCAATCCAGTTGGTTGGTTGAACTAGACACCTATCATCAATCTACAACTGTCATCATTTTATCTTCATCAGCAGGAAATTAGTGGACGAGAGAAATCATCTTGCTCTTATTTCGAGACCTTTTGCCAGCAGGAATTGTTTCACCTCTTTTTTTATTGTTTTAAAAATCCCCTCATCTCTGCAGAGTTGTGCATTTTTGTGTTACGTGTGTGTGTGTCAAAGCGTGTGATTAAGGGGATAAACTCATAATATTGGATGATAATTTAGGTGTTAACCTGAGTTTGCCACTTGCCTTTAGAATAAGTTTTGTTTCTAATAAATGGATTATTTTGAATTGATTGAAGAGGCCTGGTGGGTATTTCTTTTGTTCTGGATTGATGGAGACAGGTTTAATTAGGATGCTCAACATGGTATTGGATTTTTTTGAGCAGTAATGAAGTGTAGAGAATGGGGAAAAGGCAGGAGATTAGCACTAGATAATAGTTAATGGGCTGAATGACCAACTTCTGCACTGTGATTCTGTAATAGCCAGTTACATCTTTTTGTACTATGTTGGTGATGGAATCAACATGTTTACACATATGGCGCAGCTGGTGGACCAGTGGGGGCTTCATCTACACATTAACAGCACAGAGGTGAAACGAGTGGAGAGTGTCAAGCACCTGGGAGTGGTCATTCACAACAAGCTTTCTTGGACTCTTCATGTGGACGCACTGGTTACAAAGGCTCAATAATATCTCTTCCTCAGGCAGCTGAAGAAATTTGGCATGATAGCGAATACCCTTGCCAACTTTTATAGGTGCGCCATCTGTCTGGATGTATCACTACCTGGTATGGCAACTGTACCATTCAAGATCGGAGATGGTTACAGATAGTGGTGAACTCGGCCCGGACAATCACAAAGACTAACCTCCCATCTACAGAATCCATCTACTAGGCTCACTGTCAAGGAAATAAAGGAGGTAAAAACAATGACTGCAGATGCTGGAAACCAGATTCTGGATTAGTGGTGCTGGAAGAGCACAGCAGTTCAGGCAGCATCCAAGTAGCTTCGAAATCGACGTTTCGGGCAAAAGCCCTTCATCAGGAATAAAGGCAGTGAGCCTGAAGCGTGGAGAGAACTGTCAAGGAAAGGCCACCAGCATTCTCAAAGATCCATCCCACCCTGACAATGTTTTTCTACAACCTCTACCATCGGGGAGAAGGTACAGAAGCCTGAACACACGCACCAGCCAGCTTCAAAAGAGTTCCTACCCTACTGTTGTTAGAATACTGAATGGACTCACAAACTCAGCATTAGTCTGTACCTTTGATTTTGTTTTGCTGCTGTTTACCTATTACTTATCTATGCTATTTAACTATGTGATCTGCCTGTATTTCTTGCAAGACAAAGCTTTTCACTGTGCCTTGGTACATGTGACAATGAGTTCAATTCAATTCAATCATCAGGGCATTACCCTAGTCACTGGCATCACACAATGCATTAAAGAACCAGCACACTGCACAGGATGGAAGTCACTGTCGCCCAGAGAGCTCAGTTTGATGTTTGCTTTCTGATTTTCTTTCTCCTGATTAATGAGTGACATTAAACAATCAGTTACCTTTAATTGGCACATTTTAAGGTAATTCTCTGTTCACAGCTGATAAGTTATTTGATTTTATTGAATTCAGTTTCAGAATTTGCCCTGTTGAAACTGTTGATTTTTGGTACAAGATTGGAATGAGTATAGAGTCAGCAAGGAGTTTGTAATTATAGTCTGGGGAACACAGCAGGGACTGAGTGGCCATCAGTCTCCCCTTGGAGTCAGAAAGGGAGACCACTCCTGATACCAGAAAACATTGTCATTCTGGGAGGTTGTTGTCTAACCCCACATTTCGAGGTAAAAACAATGACTGCAGATGCTGGAAACCAGATTCTGGATTAGTGGTGCTGGAAGAGCACAGCAGGTCAGGCAGCATCCAAGGAGCAGCGAAATCGACGTTTCGGGCAAAAGCCCTTCATCAGGAATAAAGGCAGAGAGCCTGAAGCGTGGAGAGATAAGCTAGAGGAGGGTGGGGGCGGGGAGAAAGTAGCATAGAGTACAATAGGTGAGTGGGGGAGGGGATGAAGGTGATAGGTCAGGGAGGAGAGGGTGGAGTGGATAGGTGGAAAAGGAGATAGGCAGGTAGGACAAGTCCGGACAAGTCATGGGGACAGTGCTGAGCTGGAAGTTTGGAACTAGGGTGAGGTGGGGCAAGGGGAAATGAGGAAACTGTTAAAGTCCACATTGATGCCTTGGGGGTGAATTATAAGACCATAAGACCATAAGACATAGGAGTGGAAGTAAGGCCATTCGGCCCATCGAGTCCACTCCGCCATTCAATCATGGCTGATGCGCATTTCAGCTCCACTTGCTAGCGTTCTCCCCGTAGCCCTTAATTCCTCTAGACAACAAGAACCTATCAATCTCGGCCTTGAAGACATTTAGCGTCCCGGCTTCCACTGCACTCCGTGGCAATGAATTCCACAGGCCCACCACTCTCTGGCTGAAGAAATGTCTCCGCATTTCCGTTCTGAAATGACCCCCTCTAATTCTAAGGCTGTGTCCACGGGTCCTAGTCTCCTCGCCTAACAGAAACAATTTTCTAGCATCCACCTTTTCAAAGCCATGTATTATTTTGTACGTCTCTATTAGATCTCCCCTTAATCTTCTAAACTCCAACGAATACAATCCCAGTATCCTCAGCCGTTCCTCATATGCTAGACCTGTCATTCCAGGGATCATCCGTGTGAATCTCCGCTGGACACGTTCCAGTGCCAGTATGTCCTTCCTGAGGTGTGGGGACCAAAACTGGACACAGTACTCCAAATGGGGCCTAACCAGAGCTTTATAAAGTCTTAGTAGTACATCTCTGCTTTTATATTCCAACCCTCTTGAGATAAGAGACAACATTGCATTCGCTTTCTTAATCACAGACTCAACCTGCATGTTTACCTTGAGAGAATCCTCGACTAGCACTCCCAGATCCCTTTGTGCTTTGGCTTTATTAAGTTTCTCACCATTTAGAAAGTAGTCCATTCCTATATTCTTTTTGCCAAAGTGCAAGACCTCGCACTTGCTCACGTTAAATTCCATCAGCCATTTCCTGGACCACTCTCCCAACCTGTCTAGATCCTTCTGTAGCCTCCCCACTTCCTCAGTACTACCTGCCTGTCTACCTAACTTTGTATCATCGGCAAACTTCGCTAGAATGCCCCCGGTTCCCTCATCCAAATCATTAATATATAATGCGAACAGCTGTGGCCCCAGCACCGAACCCTGCGGGACACCGCTCGTCACTGGCTGCCATTCTGAAAAAGAACCTTTTATCCCAACTCTCTGCCTTCTGTTAGATAGCCAATCCTCAATCCATCCCAGCAGCTCACCTCGAACACCATGGGCCCTCACCTTGCTCAGCAGTCTCCCGTGTGGCACCTTATCAAAGGCCTTTTGAAAGTCCAGATAGACCACATCCACTGGGTTCCCCTGGTCTAACCTACTTGTTACCTCTTCAAAAAATTCCAACAGGTTTGTCAGGCATGACCTCCCTTTACTAAATTGTTCCAAGGTGGAAGATGAGGCGTTCTTCCTCCAGGCGTCTGGTGGTGAGGGAGCGGCGGTGAAGGAGGCCCAGGACCTCCATGTCCTCGGCAGAGTGGGAGGGGGAGTTGAAATGTTGGGCCACGGGGCGGTGTGGTTGATCGGTGCGGGTGTCCCGGAGATGTTCCCTAATGAGTTCTGCTAAGAGGCGCCCAGTCTCCCCAATGTAGAGGAGACCGCATCGGGAGCAACGGATACAATAAATGATATTAGTGGATGTGCAGGTAAAACTTTGATGGATCTGGAAGGCTCCTTTAGGGCCTTGGATAGAGGTGAGGGAGGAGGTGTGGGTGCAGGTTTTACACTTCCTGCGGTGGCAAGGGAAGGTGGCAGGATGGGAGGGTGGGTTGTAGCGAGGCGTGGACCTGACCAGGTAGTCAGAGAGGGAATGGTCTTTGCAGAAGGCGGAAAGGGGTGGGGAGGGAAATATATCCCTGGTGGTGGGTTCTTTTTGGAGGTGGCAGAAATGTCGGCAGATGATTTGGTTTATGCGAAGGTTGGTAGGGTGGAAGGTGAGCACCAGGGGTGTTCTGTCCTTGTTACGGTTGGAGGGGTGGGGTTTGAGGGCGGAGGTGCGGGATGTGGACGAGATGCGTTGGAGGGCATCTTTAACCACTTGGGAAGGGAAATTGTGGTCTCTAAAGAAGGAGGCCATCTGGTGTGTTCTGTGGTAGAACTGGTCCTCCTGGGAGCAGATATGGCAGAGGCGGAGAATTGGGAATACGGGATGGCATTTTTGCAAGAGGTAGTGTGGGAAGAGGTGAAATCCAGGTAGCTGTGGGAGTCGGTGGGTTTGTAAAAAATGTCAGTGTCAAGTCGGTTGTCATTGATGGAGATGGGGAGGTCCAGGAAGGGGAGGGAGGTGTCAGAGATGGTCCAGTTAAATTTAAGGTCAGGGTGGAGTGTGTTGGTGAAGTTGATAAATTGCTCAACCTCCTCGCGGGAGCACAAGGTGGTGCCAATGTAGTCATCAATGTAGCAGAGGAAGAGGTAGGGAGTGGTGCCGGTGTAATTACGGAAAGTCAACTGTTCTACGTAGCCAACAAAGAG
>NC_092750.1:0-5000 GCF_047496795.1 Chiloscyllium punctatum | reverse complement strand
AGGGTTAGGGTTAGGGTTAGGGTTAGGGTTAGGGTTAGGGTTAGGGTTAGGGTTAGGGTTAGGGTTAGGGTTAGGGTTAGGGTTAGGGTTAGGGTTAGGGTTAGGGTTAGGGTTAGGGTTAGGGTTAGGGTTAGGGTTAGGGTTAGGGTTAGGGTTAGGGTTAGGGTTAGGGTTAGGGTTAGGGTTAGGGTTAGGGTTAGGGTTAGGGTTAGGGTTAGGGTTAGGGTTAGGGTTAGGGTTAGGGTTAGGGTTAGGGTTAGGGTTAGGGTTAGGGTTAGGGTTAGGGTTAGGGTTAGGGTTAGGGTTAGGGTTAGGGTTAGGGTTAGGGTTAGGGTTAGGGTTAGGGTTAGGGTTAGGGTTAGGGTTAGGGTTAGGGTTAGGGTTAGGGTTAGGGTTAGGGTTAGGGTTAGGGTTAGGGTTAGGGTTAGGGTTAGGGTTAGGGTTAGGGTTAGGGTTAGGGTTAGGGTTAGGGTTAGGGTTAGGGTTAGGGTTAGGGTTAGGGTTAGGGTTAGGGTTAGGGTTAGGGTTAGGGTTAGGGTTAGGGTTAGGGTTAGGGTTAGGGTTAGGGTTAGGGTTAGGGTTAGGGTTAGGGTTAGGGTTAGGGTTAGGGTTAGGGTTAGGGTTAGGGTTAGGGTTAGGGTTAGGGTTAGGGTTAGGGTTAGGGTTAGGGTTAGGGTTAGGGTTAGGGTTAGGGTTAGGGTTAGGGTTAGGGTTAGGGTTAGGGTTAGGGTTAGGGTTAGGGTTAGGGTTAGGGTTAGGGTTAGGGTTAGGGTTAGGGTTAGGGTTAGGGTTAGGGTTAGGGTTAGGGTTAGGGTTAGGGTTAGGGTTAGGGTTAGGGTTAGGGTTAGGGTTAGGGTTAGGGTTAGGGTTAGGGTTAGGGTTAGGGTTAGGGTTAGGGTTAGGGTTAGGGTTAGGGTTAGGGTTAGGGTTAGGGTTAGGGTTAGGGTTAGGGTTAGGGTTAGGGTTAGGGTTAGGGTTAGGGTTAGGGTTAGGGTTAGGGTTAGGGTTAGGGTTAGGGTTAGGGTTAGGGTTAGGGTTAGGGTTAGGGTTAGGGTTAGGGTTAGGGTTAGGGTTAGGGTTAGGGTTAGGGTTAGGGTTAGGGTTAGGGTTAGGGTTAGGGTTAGGGTTAGGGTTAGGGTTAGGGTTAGGGTTAGGGTTAGGGTTAGGGTTAGGGTTAGGGTTAGGGTTAGGGTTAGGGTTAGGGTTAGGGTTAGGGTTAGGGTTAGGGTTAGGGTTAGGGTTAGGGTTAGGGTTAGGGTTAGGGTTAGGGTTAGGGTTAGGGTTAGGGTTAGGGTTAGGGTTAGGGTTAGGGTTAGGGTTAGGGTTAGGGTTAGGGTTAGGGTTAGGGTTAGGGTTAGGGTTAGGGTTAGGGTTAGGGTTAGGGTTAGGGTTAGGGTTAGGGTTAGGGTTAGGGTTAGGGTTAGGGTTAGGGTTAGGGTTAGGGTTAGGGTTAGGGTTAGGGTTAGGGTTAGGGTTAGGGTTAGGGTTAGGGTTAGGGTTAGGGTTAGGGTTAGGGTTAGGGTTAGGGTTAGGGTTAGGGTTAGGGTTAGGGTTAGGGTTAGGGTTAGGGTTAGGGTTAGGGTTAGGGTTAGGGTTAGGGTTAGGGTTAGGGTTAGGGTTAGGGTTAGGGTTAGGGTTAGGGTTAGGGTTAGGGTTAGGGTTAGGGTTAGGGTTAGGGTTAGGGTTAGGGTTAGGGTTAGGGTTAGGGTTAGGGTTAGGGTTAGGGTTAGGGTTAGGGTTAGGGTTAGGGTTAGGGTTAGGGTTAGGGTTAGGGTTAGGGTTAGGGTTAGGGTTAGGGTTAGGGTTAGGGTTAGGGTTAGGGTTAGGGTTAGGGTTAGGGTTAGGGTTAGGGTTAGGGTTAGGGTTAGGGTTAGGGTTAGGGTTAGGGTTAGGGTTAGGGTTAGGGTTAGGGTTAGGGTTAGGGTTAGGGTTAGGGTTAGGGTTAGGGTTAGGGTTAGGGTTAGGGTTAGGGTTAGGGTTAGGGTTAGGGTTAGGGTTAGGGTTAGGGTTAGGGTTAGGGTTAGGGTTAGGGTTAGGGTTAGGGTTAGGGTTAGGGTTAGGGTTAGGGTTAGGGTTAGGGTTAGGGTTAGGGTTAGGGTTAGGGTTAGGGTTAGGGTTAGGGTTAGGGTTAGGGTTAGGGTTAGGGTTAGGGTTAGGGTTAGGGTTAGGGTTAGGGTTAGGGTTAGGGTTAGGGTTAGGGTTAGGGTTAGGGTTAGGGTTAGGGTTAGGGTTAGGGTTAGGGTTAGGGTTAGGGTTAGGGTTAGGGTTAGGGTTAGGGTTAGGGTTAGGGTTAGGGTTAGGGTTAGGGTTAGGGTTAGGGTTAGGGTTAGGGTTAGGGTTAGGGTTAGGGTTAGGGTTAGGGTTAGGGTTAGGGTTAGGGTTAGGGTTAGGGTTAGGGTTAGGGTTAGGGTTAGGGTTAGGGTTAGGGTTAGGGTTAGGGTTAGGGTTAGGGTTAGGGTTAGGGTTAGGGTTAGGGTTAGGGTTAGGGTTAGGGTTAGGGTTAGGGTTAGGGTTAGGGTTAGGGTTAGGGTTAGGGTTAGGGTTAGGGTTAGGGTTAGGGTTAGGGTTAGGGTTAGGGTTAGGGTTAGGGTTAGGGTTAGGGTTAGGGTTAGGGTTAGGGTTAGGGTTAGGGTTAGGGTTAGGGTTAGGGTTAGGGTTAGGGTTAGGGTTAGGGTTAGGGTTAGGGTTAGGGTTAGGGTTAGGGTTAGGGTTAGGGTTAGGGTTAGGGTTAGGGTTAGGGTTAGGGTTAGGGTTAGGGTTAGGGTTAGGGTTAGGGTTAGGGTTAGGGTTAGGGTTAGGGTTAGGGTTAGGGTTAGGGTTAGGGTTAGGGTTAGGGTTAGGGTTAGGGTTAGGGTTAGGGTTAGGGTTAGGGTTAGGGTTAGGGTTAGGGTTAGGGTTAGGGTTAGGGTTAGGGTTAGGGTTAGGGTTAGGGTTAGGGTTAGGGTTAGGGTTAGGGTTAGGGTTAGGGTTAGGGTTAGGGTTAGGGTTAGGGTTAGGGTTAGGGTTAGGGTTAGGGTTAGGGTTAGGGTTAGGGTTAGGGTTAGGGTTAGGGTTAGGGTTAGGGTTAGGGTTAGGGTTAGGGTTAGGGTTAGGGTTAGGGTTAGGGTTAGGGTTAGGGTTAGGGTTAGGGTTAGGGTTAGGGTTAGGGTTAGGGTTAGGGTTAGGGTTAGGGTTAGGGTTAGGGTTAGGGTTAGGGTTAGGGTTAGGGTTAGGGTTAGGGTTAGGGTTAGGGTTAGGGTTAGGGTTAGGGTTAGGGTTAGGGTTAGGGTTAGGGTTAGGGTTAGGGTTAGGGTTAGGGTTAGGGTTAGGGTTAGGGTTAGGGTTAGGGTTAGGGTTAGGGTTAGGGTTAGGGTTAGGGTTAGGGTTAGGGTTAGGGTTAGGGTTAGGGTTAGGGTTAGGGTTAGGGTTAGGGTTAGGGTTAGGGTTAGGGTTAGGGTTAGGGTTAGGGTTAGGGTTAGGGTTAGGGTTAGGGTTAGGGTTAGGGTTAGGGTTAGGGTTAGGGTTAGGGTTAGGGTTAGGGTTAGGGTTAGGGTTAGGGTTAGGGTTAGGGTTAGGGTTAGGGTTAGGGTTAGGGTTAGGGTTAGGGTTAGGGTTAGGGTTAGGGTTAGGGTTAGGGTTAGGGTTAGGGTTAGGGTTAGGGTTAGGGTTAGGGTTAGGGTTAGGGTTAGGGTTAGGGTTAGGGTTAGGGTTAGGGTTAGGGTTAGGGTTAGGGTTAGGGTTAGGGTTAGGGTTAGGGTTAGGGTTAGGGTTAGGGTTAGGGTTAGGGTTAGGGTTAGGGTTAGGGTTAGGGTTAGGGTTAGGGTTAGGGTTAGGGTTAGGGTTAGGGTTAGGGTTAGGGTTAGGGTTAGGGTTAGGGTTAGGGTTAGGGTTAGGGTTAGGGTTAGGGTTAGGGTTAGGGTTAGGGTTAGGGTTAGGGTTAGGGTTAGGGTTAGGGTTAGGGTTAGGGTTAGGGTTAGGGTTAGGGTTAGGGTTAGGGTTAGGGTTAGGGTTAGGGTTAGGGTTAGGGTTAGGGTTAGGGTTAGGGTTAGGGTTAGGGTTAGGGTTAGGGTTAGGGTTAGGGTTAGGGTTAGGGTTAGGGTTAGGGTTAGGGTTAGGGTTAGGGTTAGGGTTAGGGTTAGGGTTAGGGTTAGGGTTAGGGTTAGGGTTAGGGTTAGGGTTAGGGTTAGGGTTAGGGTTAGGGTTAGGGTTAGGGTTAGGGTTAGGGTTAGGGTTAGGGTTAGGGTTAGGGTTAGGGTTAGGGTTAGGGTTAGGGTTAGGGTTAGGGTTAGGGTTAGGGTTAGGGTTAGGGTTAGGGTTAGGGTTAGGGTTAGGGTTAGGGTTAGGGTTAGGGTTAGGGTTAGGGTTAGGGTTAGGGTTAGGGTTAGGGTTAGGGTTAGGGTTAGGGTTAGGGTTAGGGTTAGGGTTAGGGTTAGGGTTAGGGTTAGGGTTAGGGTTAGGGTTAGGGTTAGGGTTAGGGTTAGGGTTAGGGTTAGGGTTAGGGTTAGGGTTAGGGTTAGGGTTAGGGTTAGGGTTAGGGTTAGGGTTAGGGTTAGGGTTAGGGTTAGGGTTAGGGTTAGGGTTAGGGTTAGGGTTAGGGTTAGGGTTAGGGTTAGGGTTAGGGTTAGGGTTAGGGTTAGGGTTAGGGTTAGGGTTAGGGTTAGGGTTAGGGTTAGGGTTAGGGTTAGGGTTAGGGTTAGGGTTAGGGTTAGGGTTAGGGTTAGGGTTAGGGTTCAGGGTTAGGGTTAGGGTTAGGGTTAGGGTTAGGGTTAGGGTTAGGGTTAGGGTTAGGGTTAGGGTTAGGGTTAGGGTTAGGGTTAGGGTTAGGGTTAGGGTTAGGGTTAGGGTTAGGGTTAGGGTTAGGGTTAGGGTTAGGGTTAGGGTTAGGGTTAGGGTTAGGGTTAGGGTTAGGGTTAGGGTTAGGGTTAGGGTTAGGGTTAGGGTTAGGGTTAGGGTTAGGGTTAGGGTTAGGGTTAGGGTTAGGGTTAGGGTTAGGGTTAGGGTTAGGGTTAGGGTTAGGGTTA